>NW_026251840.1:0-66796 GCF_025024155.1 Gamsiella multidivaricata
CAGTCACACAATCAACTTCCTTGGGCGCGCTGTTTTTGCTTCGCTTTTCGTTATTCGCTTTCCCCATCTTCATCGGTTCCCCCTCTCCCCCCTTCCCTCTTCCTTGTCCCCGCCACAATACACCTTCATCCCTTTCCCTTACCCTTTCCTTCTTTCCTCTTTCCTTCTGACCTTACTTCTGCCATTTTGCCGCCTGCAGCAACTCCATAGTCATCACCATGGGCACCCATCACAACCTCGACTCGTTCACCAATCTCCATCTGCCGCCCACCTTTCTTTCATCCTCTCAGCCAGCACCCACGTCTTCAACACCAGCACACACTCCCAGCTACATCAATTCGATAACCGAGCGTGTCAAAACAGATATTGTCAAGCAGGAAAATGGAAAACCACCACCAAAGCCCCGGAAAAAGAGAGGCATGTACAAAAAGACCATCCTCAGGAAGCAGGCAGAGGCCGCTGCCGCTGCTGCCGCAGGATTACCGCTTCCGCAACCGTCACCAGCTACGTCAGACAATCAGCAGACCGCTTCGTCCGCAGCAGTCTCAGCTGCAAAAGGAAAGGCGCGGGCTGAGCAGCCACCTACTACTTCAACTGTCGAAAATCCTGATGTTCGATCACGCAAGCATGGGCGTGAGCACGCGGCGAGTCCAACAACTCTCGAGATGGAGCGAGAACTCGCCATGCTAGCAGAAGAAGCCGAGGAAGACAGAAGACGTCGAGAGGAGGAGGCTGCAGATCGAATATTGAAACGTGCGCAAGTCGTCAAGGTGAATGTCCAGCTATACACCCATACACAAAATCTTTTCCATGTAACGGACGACAATCCACTAACATGTTCCCCATATCTCAATAGCACCTTCGTTCTCTCAAGTCCAAACTGGCTACCGCGCAGATTCAGATCGGTCAAGATTTGCATTACCAAAGTATCGATCTCTTCTCGCAGTTGTACGATGAGGTGCTCGAAGACATTGGACGCGACAACAACTCAGAGCTGCTGAATCTCCTTAAAAGTTCGGCACAGGAGCAAACGGAGAATCAGGACTCGGACTTGGAGGATTCAGCAGCAGTCGATCACCCCGTACATATGCCAACACGGTCATCCGATAGATCAAAAAAGCGGGATACGGAGAACGACACCTCTACTCATAGGAGCATTCGTCGAGGCAAGCGCAGCAGTCAATACATCGGCCAGTCCTGGGATATCGGCTCTGGACTGGATGGCTTTGGACTGGACGGGCGGAAGACAACATCTGGGTCGTCGAACTATAGGTGCCACCTTCAATCAAGCAATCCTGTCATTCACCTGGACCTTGAGGACGACAACGATAATGATGAGGGGTTTGATGCTCACAACTTAAGGAAAAAGCAGGAAAAGAAGGAAGAGCAACTTGAAGCGCTTCCACAGGCGCGGGAGGAACTTCAGCTTCGGCAGCGCCAGGAATTGGAAGAACTTCAGCTGAAACAGCGTATGGAGCAGGAAGAATTTCAGCGCCGGCAGCTGGAACAAATTCGAGAGTTGCAAACGAGGCAGAACGAGGATAGCAAGAGGTTTGAGACTGCCTGCGCAAGACTGCACCGCGAGCGCTTAGAAGAGCTGATTGAGAGGAAACAGCGGATCAGTCAATCACGGGCGAGGCACAAGGAGTCCTATTCGTCCACATCGCAGTCGTACGAATTCGACAATGGTTTTCAGTCTCCCAGTGCAGGTCGTTCTCCATCACATTCGCGATCACCATCGCCAGCGCCGCCACAGCACCATTCACCTCGACAATCCCACGAGCGCCATTCGTCGTTGATCTATGCCACATCGTCTGCGGATCAAATAATGTCCAGCAAAAATACGTCGTTGTCTTCAGATCCAACTCAGCCAACCCCAAAGTCGCACAAGGTCGACGAAATCATCAACCCTTTGCCCATGTCGACCATGACGCTTGCTTTGACAAGCATGAACGAGAAGAAGAAGCAGCTAAAGAGGGCTTTAAAAAAGCAGATGGCGCAGGAGGACATGTATGACAAAGACGCCGAGAAACACGACATTACAGATCAGCAGGAGACTGGTCCTGGCCGTAGGCTCCTCAGTCCACCAATATGGAGTCAGAAACGCCATGCTGCTGAGGATACAACAAGGATTAAGAGAAGCGCATCTGTGGTCAGTTCTTCAATGTCACCGACACCACAACGTGCACAACGGCATACACCCGACCATCGCTCCCACTTGGATCAAGCTCAAACGCCACGGTCATACGTTAACTCGCATCACCCGTCATCGTTGCATCAAGCGCATCGGGATTCTTCAGAGGAGATGCTTTCGCCAACTCTTAAGCCCAAAGCCAAGAAACGCAAGAATCCAGCGCCGCACGATCATTCATCAGCGACCAAAGCATCCATCGGATTCAATAAGACTCTCTTGAGTCAATTCGACAGATGGAACCAAGATGAAAGGACTGAGAATCTATTCGACTTTGTTTTGAGCGATCCTCCAGATATCGATGTCGACGATGCCGAGGTCGAGGGCCTCTTGGACGACGAGAAACATCCATCAGGACAAGGCGACCATCAAAAGTTAAATGTCACACCAACGTCGAACGCGTTCCGATGGTATCAAGAGCAGCAAATTCTGGCTCAGGAACTTGCAAGACAACCCAAGATCGCACCATTGCAATTATCAGATGACGAGAGTACGGTTGCTCAACGAAATCAGAGGCTGCAGAGCGGGACCACGAGGATGGCAGGGCATACGGCACAGGATGAAGGTCAAGCTCATAATGGATTGGTCTTGGAAGGAGAACTCGTACTAGGAGAAGACCCACTTGCGGCATTCGTCCCTCCTCGGAAGAAACCAAACGACACCAGGAAGGCGCGCGACCATCATCATAATAGCAACCATCACCATAATGGAGGCAGCAGCAGCAGCAGCCATAACCACAGCCAAGGTTTGCAGGACGCCAGCAATCATAGCAGCGGTATGCCAGATTCTTCACCCTTCCTGTCCGCGGTTCAAATGCTGTACTCTGAAGACGGACCGGATGATTGGAACTTTCAGCCATTTTCGATGGACTCTACGGACGAGTACTTGAATCATGATTCGCCTCTGCAGGCCAGCAGCGATTACGAGCAGCTGAATTTTCAATAGCGCGACCGAATATCACACCTCGCTCTCCCGCCAATGATAATAAAAACCTGCCTTTAATATCTATGAAACGAAATCACGAAAGACATTACAAGAGTGGCACAACAACGCCAACATCACTTCCTTAGTATCCAACACGATGAATAGGAACATATACGCAGATTTGCTCAACGACATACGGAAATGAAACCGTACGTTTTACACACGTCTTCGGGGAGAAACAATAAGAGGACTAAGACTAATGTCGACGACGAAGACGAGTAAAATGGATAATGTATCCATAATTCGATCTCAAGTCCATGGACCAGGATGTGTTCAACTTCACAGCGCAGTCCATTTTGTGGCTTCGCTCCTCCCGCCCACCCAAAAAAAAAAGGCGAAGAGCGAAGTTTGTCCCTTTATTCCCTTTATCGCTCCCTTAACGTCCAAGCTGATCCCTCCTCTAGTGCGCTGCGACCGAGCACAGGCCTTGAATGTCGCCCACCAAGCCAGAGGAAGACCCTGCCACGATGGCCATAGATGTCAGTCCAACGCCGGCTACTCCTACCATTGACCTTGTTCCTGCTGCCGACCCATTACCTTCTGCAAGCGATGCTTCCACTTCCTTTCTTTCTAAGCCAGCACCCGTACTCTCTGCCTCCGAATCGTCTTCTACACCCTCTTCTACTTCAATAACTACGCCCGCTCAGCAGTCTGATTCCTCAGCACAGATCCAGGCGCGAACGTCAGGGCAGGAGCAAACCCAGGCATCAGCAACGCCAGCCAGCCCTGTAGTGGGCGGAAACAACAACAGCATCACCACAACTTCGACAAGAACCACCCATGGACCCATCACAACAAGTGTGCTAGATAGAGGACCCCTGGGACTAACATTGGATGAGGAGCAGTGGGTCAAAGATAAGATGGAGTACGCATTATACGAGTAAGTGTTGAACAATGGACGAAGTTCAGTTAGGCCTACCACTTTCCTTCACCAAGGACTAACAGAGAAGTCCCTTCTGGGTATCTTTGTATAGCTTCCAGGTTTTGGCATTGGCAATCAAGCGATACAAGTGGCAATTGGATCAGGTTCCGCGAGATGTCAGTCGACTGCAGAGTTTAAAGAAAATGCACATGAGCGACCCGCTCGAGTTTCTTCGTCAGATCAAGAACAAGGTACGAATGGTGCAATTGACCGAATGCAGGGTAAATTGACTATGTAAAGAATACGAAACGAGCAGCATTTTGACAGCCATAGCCTTTTGTGTTGTTATTTTCTTTAGGAGTTCCGCTATCCCGAAGGGCAAAGGACGCTTCCAGCACCCTCAATCGAATGGGCTAAATATCAGTTCCCTCCAGCAAATCCCGTTGTTCCCACGAGAACTCAGCGTGCGACCTTCCTGAGTTCTGTATCGTTCACAAACAACCGTGACAAGACCAATACTAGTGTCGTTTCAATTGCGCAAAGTAATAACCGATTAAGAGCAGAATCACCATCTAACGACCGTATGCGTGCAGTCAAGGAGACAGCGAGAAGCTTGGGAATTAACATTGTTCACCATCATCAACCAACGTATCACCATCATCATTTCAATCAGGACGCTGGAACCACGTCAGACCGGATAGAGGCGAATGGAACCGAAGACCGATATTCGAGAGACATTAGGGAGCCATCTAGGCGAACATCACAGGAGGTGGGCCAGTTGGGACAAAGCTATAATTCATTTGCAGGGGCGGGGGATCGGGGTAGCAATGATATGGAGGGTATCATCTATGCCAGACAAGGAAACGAAACAGTGGGAGATCGCACAGGAAGCACATCGTATTCTGTACAGACGAGCCATCAGTTACCAGCGCCGCAACCGTCATTTGACCACAAACCGATCGACTCAACCCCCATGGCGGCCCCTCAAAACCACACTATCGACCACAGTCGTGGCTATACCCCTATCCAGTCTAGCGACATTGGTGCCAACAGTAACATCACCTACAATCACATGAGCGGTAGTGTCGATATTCAACCCAACAACACCGCAAGGCCTCGAGGTTCTTCACGGGAGGGAAGTGGAGTTCGCGACGATCCTAAACCACCACTGTATAACATTCCCTGGAGTGATGAGGAGCAACAGCTGTTGGAGAAACTGCTGGAGGTCTATCCGGATGAACCTGTGGCGGCGCAACGGTTCCAAAAGATCTCGGCTGCAATGGGAACGAGAACGCCCAAGCAAGTGGCAAGTCGAGTGCAAAAGTATTTCATCAAGCTGGTCAAAGCTGGACTTGAGGCACCTGGACGTATGAACTACTCGCTGGAGACGTCGAAACCCAAGAGCAAGGGAGTGTCTGCAACTGCCAAGGGAAAGAAACGGAAAGAAGGTCCTGCGGGTACCGTGCCCGGCGAAGGAGCTGCTTCGAAGAGCAAGGCAGCTCGACCCAGGAAGAACGAGGCGAGCATGGAAGCAGGACGGTCCGGATCAGGGGCGGGAGCAAAAAGGAAACAAAAGGCCAAATCGCTTTTGGGGAGCGGATTTGGAAGGACTTCAGGAACACAGTATTTGAACTACTCTTCTGCGCCAACTGTATATATGAGCGAGGCGGATGACGAAGATAGTGTCCAGGACATGCTGGCGGTCAGCAGCAATGGTGTCGGCAGTAATGGTCCGATGAGCAGTTCACGAAGAGAAAGCGCTGATAATGGGGTCGCTACTCACTTGGGCTACTCTGTAAGCAATGGCGTTCAACTTTGGAATACCCTAAGCTCAACGAATCTCAAAGCCTTCCGACTGATGGTATATTTTTTTTTTCTTTTCTTTTCTTTTACTATGATAGTGCGACTCCTGTGGAGTGGAACCAATTCTTGGGATTAGATACTCTTGCATTGACTGCGAGGAGCTTGGAGGCACGGATTTGTGTGGATTGTGCTACAATTCTGGGCAGTACCATAACGAACTCCATCTGCTGTCACATCGCTTTCAGGCCATCGAAAGCGCCGATGTACCGGCGTATAGTCACGACTACAGAGTCTCAATTGCGGGACCAAGTGGGACCAATACCATCCACCACCCATGAAAATAAATAAAAGAAAATGATCTCTCTCGCGCAATCAATGGTGTGGATTGGACTTCTCGTGCAATCTGCCCTCAAGTAGGGTTGCTCCGCAAGTCTTGTGCACCTCTAGAATTTGTTCCCGGTACATCCGAATGGACAGAAGCCGATATCGTTTCTTTGCTTTAACTCGCGTATTGTATTATTTCCAAAGGCAGAATTGAGAAGCATTGCTGATGTGCTTCGTGCATTTCACTGCGGGCTTTATTGAGTGCTTTGGCGATCGTAATTCACCTCGAGTCCGCAGGAGCTCTATCGCTTCCTGCAGTCGCCCGCTTGCCTCGGTCGGCTTCAACTTTATCGATATGACAAAGATCTCGCTTGCTTGTGAGTCGATAGATTTTCGAGCTTGGATCTCGATTGAGATGTCGCCGATGCCGTTTTGGATATCCTCTACATTTCTTCTCATGTGCCTCAAGCCTGGTCTTGGTCTGCGCGTTGAGTGTGTCATTACTACTGCAGCCGGCGCTTTACATTCTGGTTGCCATTGCTGAAGACATGATATCTCGATAGTGCCTATGGTTGCTTTTGTAGGCATAGACCGGTGCAGCTATAACCGATGCTGCTATCAATATCGTGGTCAGTGCTTGGTGAGGCGGTCTACGACTGACAGCTCCATAGAGCGGGTTTACGTGTGGCGGCCAATCTTGACGCTACTATGGTATCGGTGTCCATGATAAAATAAAATAAAAAGCTGTTAGCAAGGAACCCGATTCGCGATGCCACCGAAAAACACTGCAGGAAACGATGCTTACCTGGATGACAGTGCGAGCTCGAGATGAACCTTGCGCAGCTCCCCTGCTACCTCTACCGCACTCTTCTTGTACTTCCTCTTGATCCCTTCCATTGCGCATCGTCCGCAGCCTTTTGCTATCCCTTCTCATCGTTCTCCCCCATTCCCCATTATCTATGATAATATCCCGTTCACCCTTTCCCTCTTGCACCTTGTACACGTTGGCCATCCCCCGCAGGACTCGTGGCCAGCAACCCCCGGGTCTCGGAAACTGCCGTCCCTCAGCTGCGAGAGATTGGCCTGCTGTGTGGCCACAACCCGCACTGCTCCCTGCCTCCTCGCTACCCGCTCCATCACTACCTTAAACTCATGGCGCACTCGCCCCTTTGCGTGTATCTAGCACTAGGCTTGGTTGGACTGGAGCCTTTGCTGCGAGCGGACGGCGCATGGCGGCTGCCGCATCTCGCTCGAGGCAGAAGGGAGCGGGGGCTGCAAGAGAAGCAGTTCAAACAGGAGCAAGAACAAGACCACAGTTGAGAGGCGAGGAAACGACACACAGGCACCCATCATCCACAAGCACGACAGCAAATAATGTACATCAACCATACTTTCGTGAACTCCTAGCTCCTTCTTCTTGACAAGTCCCAGTGGACAGGATTGCGCTGCCTTCAGGATCGTTATGATCGACCAGCAGATACGACAGAGAGGAAAAGCATCTGCTTCCCGGGGGGAAGGAAACATTGTTAGAACCAAGTCGCATATGCTCGCTCTTTGGCAGTAAGCTTTGGCAGTAGGCTTTGGTGCCAGAAAAAAGAACGATGCCATTTGTTTCCGCAGGAGGGAGAATAGCAGAAGCTGGATCTCCAAGCCATACCTTTCTGAGACTCCACTGGCCTCTGCGGTGATCCGTTGCAGTTATATGGCTACTGCTGCTCTTGGATCGCTGACCGGGTTGGGGTTTGCTCTGGTAGCAGGGTAGAGACACTGATGGGCGAAGCAGAGATAAAAGGTGTGGTATAATAAACAAATAAGGGTGTTAGAAATCAAAAGAGTAGGCTCAGGCACAGGCAGTGTAGTTACAAGGTTCACACTCCTAATCGGCGTGGTCGACAGTGAAGGCGGCCTTGGCCAGGTAGATGCAGCTGAAAGTACCATAGCCAAGAACACTGGCTCTTGAGGAGCCAGAGCGGCGGAGAGAGAGTAGGATGTGTGCGGCAAATGCCGGCCGAAGCGCATTCAGCAGCACTGCTGGATAAAAGTCATACGCTGTCTTGGACATGCAAATTGACATGTGTTTTTGGATGAAGGTCCCACAGTCGTCCCACGGACAGTCTGGCCAGTCGCTGCGGCAGTGACTACCTCCTCCGCGGTATAAAAAGACCTCGCTTTCATCTCCTCTCTTTTTCTCCTCATAGATAGCCCACAAGCCTAGCTTGTAATGAGCCCTCTGTGGTCCTAGACAATGGTAAGCGTTGCAGTGACCTCTATTGGGTACGCACTCTTCCCCCGAGAGCCTCCACTCTAATCCCCACGAACACTGGGTAGAGAGGTACGCCCAATGAAGGGGTCGGGCACGCGTATCTAATAGAAGCGCCCCGGAGTCTTTGGCCATCAGGGGGTTCGACCGCATTAGATCGCGCGAATAATGCGAATATATTTTTGGGGGCCTCCTTTGGGGCCTTATTCTCTTTACTCTACAAAAATAAGAAAAAGAAAAAGAAAACGGCACAAGTGTAGGCAAAGGGAGCTCATGGGGAGCAAGACAGGAGCCTGATGCAACGCTCATGTTGCTTTCTGCATTCATCCTGAATCAGATCACCTCGCAACTTATACGGTACTCTATTGGGCGGAGTCTTTCTGTCTCGCCTTCGAATAGAATTTCTGTTCACTATGTCAACACACGCGCGCGAAGGAGCCCACGATGCAGCAGCACGCAATAAATTCGCGCGCTGAGCAGGCATCCCTTTTTGTTTGATCATAACGAAAAGGTTTCCCATGGCTTCTATTTACAACGGTAATTGTCCTGTCTTTTAATCGTATTGCGAACCGTGCTTTGAACCAGCTCGCTTTGCGTCGATACTCGTGGTTCCGTTGCTTCACTAAACACCAGGGTCTTGGTATCATGGCATGTTGACATATACTTTTTTTTTTTTATTTTTTTCAGAAAACATTGTAATGCATATTTGTTTACCAAAGGCCACAAGGTCGTGGTCCTGGCTGTTGCTTTGAACCAAAGTCCTCGGTAGCACTGTTTGCAATTTCGACATCAAAATGCTCCAGGTAAAGTTATGCGGTCAGCAGCACTACCCTTAGCCATGCAGCTGTGCAGCAGACCTGCAACATGCTCATTTTATCGACCATGCAGGTCGTATTGACTAGGTTCCTTCGCGTTAATACTACAACTAAGACGGTGGCCCTGCTCAGTCGTACATAAACTACACATGCCATTCGTTATAGCAAGGAACATCCTGCTCCTAAACTTTTTCGTGGACAAGGACAGTATTTATGCATAACACATCCCTTTTCTTTGTACATTCAGGTGCGCTGCATCGCTCCAACACCCACTTTATCCCATTCTCACGCGCTACGATGTCTTCTTACGTTTAACCGCCCGTCCTGATTGTGCTACACACCTCGCTTTGTTCTGCAGTTGTATAATGTGGTGCAGACACGAAAGCAAGCAAAGTCCTCCTCTTTTCTTAGGCAACACAGCGCGTAATTACTTCCAATGAGTTTAGAGCTGTATTTAGTCAAAAACACGCGACTAGAATACGCATCTGCATTAGGTTAGCACAGTGGAGTTCAAGTGGCTCCCTTCCCCTGGGCTTCTTTGGTTCCAAGTCTTTTGCTTTCTTGCATGCAACCATGGACCACAACGACGTCGGCTACAGCTCTGTCTCACGGGCCCTCTATCCACATTTTGGAGGACGAAGACAACGACCGCGCATCCTCCAGCGGCGAGTCGCAGGAACGCGGACACCTCGACAGTATCAGCACATCACGGACATCATGGAGGCTATTTCTCTGTTAGCTTTCGGGAGAGAAGGTTGATCGAAGGCATGACATACCGAGCGCCGCGTGGAAGCGGCCCACAAGAGCCTCAAAAATGCTGAGGAATTTTCCGAGATGGTGGAACCAAAGGCTGCTGACGGCCGGGGCGGCTTCATGGTTCGTGTTCAAGCAGTTTGGCGCCATCAATGGGCCCTTTGAGGCCGAAGGTCTGGAGTAGTATAGGTGGATTATTTTGATAGAACCATTGAGGCCATCGTCTTCTGCTCGCCTTTTTTTGGTGGCACTTTTCTCAAAGCATGTTTTCCTTCTTGGCAGAGTGCAGCTCCCCCTTCATTGAGGACTGAGTTTCGACCATCTTCTCGTCTTGCACTTTCAATATGAAAGGGAGATTTGGGTCCTCGGTTATCATTATGGATTGTGATTGAGCAATTGAGCATAGACAGCTGGTAGGTCGCGAGAGGCAAAGTGGGGGAAAGCAGGGTATGACAGAGGACTGGGTGGAGAACGAAGACATGATTTTGAGTCACCATCTGGTCAGCTCTTGGTCATTGCTGCGGGGAGCATGCAAAAAGAACACAGAGAGCACAGATCATTTTTTATTTTGATTTCTCATAAACAGTCAGCTCCTTCACCTTTCTGTCAGCGAATCCTGAAATCGTTATAAACGAAGGACCGGCCCCAATCAACCGCGGATGCTTTTTTCCTCACTCACCCATCACGCACTTAGACCCCGACAACAACCCAGCCAACTGCTGCCAATACTCCGCTTGTCCGTCTCGACTGCGACAGTAACAGGGCCAGGAACAATAACCAGGACAAGAACTGCAGTACTCGCTTTCGCTCAACGCCAGCACTCCACACTTCATACACATACCAACAACACCATCAAGCCGCTATCCACCGATATGTCTGGAACTGCTTCCGGTGCCTCGGCGTCACGTAAGCAGCCGCCATGGCGCGTCCCCGAGGGCAAGCCCGTGCCGAAGCTGAAGTTGTACAACTCGATGACTCGCACGAAGGTACGTCCGCGTTGGGATCCCTACTCTTATCTCAGTTGGATTCGGGCCAGCTACCTCTCCACTTTCTCAGGACGACCACTAACATAACACTGGTGTATTGTTTGAGAATAGACCGAGTTCATTCCCATGGACGGTAACCAGGTCACTTGGTATGCCTGTGGTCCCACCGTCTACGACTCCACTCACATCGGGCACGCCAGGTAAGCAAAAAAAAGGAGCAGATCACGCCAGAGTTGCAGGACAAGAGAGAATACACGGAGATTGTAAATACTGACGGTTATTATTATCTTTCCTCTTTTCCAGGAACTACGTTTCACTAGACATTCTGCACCGTGTCGTTGAGGACTACTTTGGATACAACGTCCTGTTTGTCGAGAACATCACGGACATTGACGACAAGGCAGGGACACACTGATAGCAAAAAGCAACCGTAGAAAACAACAGGGCCTTTTTCTTATTATTATCCGTCCATCTAACATAAGTCTGTGCGATTACAATATGAACACGATAATAGATTATCAAGCGTGCACGTCAGAACCATCTCTTCAACAACTTCAAGGCTGCAACCACGACTGTGACACCCGAAGCGATCGCCAAAGCTGAGGAAGCCTGGAAACTCTATGCAGAGTCGGAACTTTCAGCTATCGACGCGACTGCTGTTCACCAATGGGCTACCTTTTCGGAAAAGATCACCAAGGACGCAATTCTAAAGGCGACCATCACGACCGCCCATCCTAAATTCGCCATGCACTTTTCTGCGCTCCATGAGGCATACGATGCGATCGAGCGGGCCAAAAAGTCGCCCTCGACCACGGATGCAGCCGTTTTTTGCGATGCTAACAAGACAACGCTTGCGAATTTGCTCGACAAGGAGCTTTCACACACCGTGAGCGACCCCAAGGTGTTTAGGGACTTGGCCGCTTATTGGGAGGGAGAGTTCTTCAAGGACATGGATCGTTTGGGAGTCCGTCGCCCCGATGTGTTGACACGTGTAAGCGAATATGTGCCCGAGATTGTCGCATTTGTGGAGAAGATCATCAGCAACGGATACGCATATGAGGCTGAGGGATCCGTCTACTTTGACACTGCTGCATTCGATGGCAAGGATGGTCATCACTATGCCAAGTTGGCTCCGTGGTCCAAGGGCGATGCTGCATTGATGGAGGAATCTGAGGGCTCGCTCGGTATCAAGTTGTCTGGAAAGAAATCGAGTATGGATTTCGCGCTCTGGAAGGCGTCCAAGTCGGGCGAGCCCGCCTGGGATTCGCCATGGGGCCCTGGTCGCCCAGGATGGCATATTGAGTGCTCGGTCATGGCTTCGGAAGTATTGGGCAGTGGCATGGACATTCACTCTGGAGGAATCGACTTGGCTTTCCCTCATCACGACAACGAGCTGGCTCAGTCGGAAGCGTACCACCAGTGCGATCAGTGGGTCAACTATTTTACGCACTGCGGTCACTTGCACGTCGAGGGACAAAAGATGTCCAAGTCCCTGAAGAACTTTATCTCTGTCCAGGTGAGTCAACGAGCGTGGTGTAAAAAGCTTCTTCATGGAAATGCTGTGAATATTATAAATAATAGTCGCTGACGCTTTCAGATACATTGCATATTATGATTGTAATTTGATAGCAAGCATTGGAGAAGTACACGCCCCGTCAGCTTCGCCTCTTCTTCTTGCTCCATCAGTGGGACACCGGTGTTGATTTCAGAGACACCAGCATGAGCGAGGCTATTGGAGTCGAGACAACCTTCAACGTAAGGCTTATGTCTGTCGTTTCGATAAGCGAACGGAGCAATATGAATTATTTCATTGACAAAGACTAACGCGGTTTGATATCTGTGGACATAATAGAACTTTTTCGCCAACACGAAGGCCATGATCACTGAAGCGAAGCACACCGCTCTGGATTCGACTGGCTCGCATAACTTCCGTCGTCTCGAGCTTGAGATGATTGCGGCTTTGAAGGAGAAGCAGAATGCCATCCATGCTGCCCTGTGCGACTCCATCAATACCCCTAACGCCATGTCTGAGCTTCTGTCGCTGGTCTCGCGAACCAACGTCTACATCAAGGATGCTGGCAAGAACTTGAATGTCGATGTCATCAGCAAGGTCGCGCAGTATGTCAGCAAGATGCTGAGGACCTTTGGTCTGGATGGAGTTGTCTCGGAGCCCATTGGATTCGCCAGTGGAGAGGGCGGTGCTGCCGGTGTCTCGGTCGAGGATATTGCGATGCCCTACCTCCAGGTGCTCTCTACTTTCCGTGATACGGTCCGCAGCTATGCTCGTGAAGGACGTTCCGTGCAAGAGATGCTGGCTCTGTCGGACAAGTTGCGCGATGAGGATCTGGAGCGTTTGGGAGTTTCGCTGGATGATCGCGAAGACGGCAAGGCGTTGATCAAATTCATCCCTGCAGAGGAGCTGGCTGCGCAGCGTCAGGCAAAGGTTCAGCAGGCTGCTGAGAAGGCAGCCCGTAAGGAGGAAGCCGCCAAAGCCAAGGAGGCAGCTCGTTTGGCGAAGCTGGAGAAGGGCAGGGTTTCACATCTGGAGATGTTCAAGGAGGGCTCAAGTGCTGGGGAGTATGGATCATTTGAGGAAGGGACGGGCATTCCTTTGACGGACAAGGAAGGGCAGGAATTGCCGAAAAGCAGGAAAAAGAAGTTGACCAAGGAGTGGGAGACCCAGAAGAAGCTGCACGAGGATTTCTTGGCTGAGAAGGCCAAGGGCAACATTGCTTAGACTTTATGAAGGACGCCTTCTTTCGTTCTTTCGTATTTTGTTAGTTAGTAATTTTCACAACGACATCGCGACTTGTTATGATACAAGGAGTTTATTCAGACTTTTTTGCGGATACAAGTACTATGATCGAACAAAGAACAAAAGAAAGAAAACTAAGAAACTAACTATTGACCGCTACTATCCCCGCACACACACACGACCGCTTGATGAAACTATTGACTGCATACATGATACGTCCATTGAGCGGTGATGGAGAGGGAAAATATAATACAGGTTTGTGGGGGGATGAAGCTGATCAACGATGTGAGTAGTCAAAAGAAGAAGACTGTCGTATGAGAAAGATGTCCATGATGTAAAACAAGAGAGCAGCATTTCAATATCACCGCACGCGACGTTTGAACCCTCCGCTCGGGCATATTCCTTCCAACCAACATCAGGGCCATAGATAATGCCATTGCCACTGCTTTCCGCATCCACTGCTATTCCTAACAGACTTGAACAAAGAGATACCCTGGGTCTCCTTAACAGTCGGAGGCGACGGCAGCGGCAGCTACAGGTGTCGAGGCAGCGAGTGAAGCATTGTGACGAAGTCGTTCGAGGATATGGGCCATACCCTTTCGGGCCTTTACCGAGTTATCCATGAACTTGTTGATGCCAAAGGACTCGACTCTTCCTGTGAGACCCCATCGGAGCTCGCTGATAATTCTGGCCTCTGTCTTCACTTGGGTCCTGTTTGGGGGCAAGATAAAAAGCGTTTACCAGGAATGGGTCAGCCATCCAATGCAGGAGATAAGGAAAGGAAAAAGAGAGCGTGCAAAATAGAAGCGATCCAAGCACCACACGGCAAACACAGGTGAAGAACGACATAAGGAAGGAAGGAAGGAAGGAAGGACCATGTACCATTTTGGATTCTCGGGGTGGACGGTGAAGGTCTGGGTCTCCTCGACCTGCATCACCCGCACATGGTTGAGGTTCTTGGTACGGGTCACCATGGTCTGTGTCCTAGGGTCGACCTCGGACTCTTCAATAATATAGGCATCTGGACTCTTGATCAGCTATTGAACGAAACGAGGATATCACCAGGTTAAAGGCAGTGAAACATTCATGACGAATGCCGCATCCATGAAATATGGACGTAGATCCTGCACAGGGGAGGAGGGACATACATGTCGTCCCCAGCGAGGGAGGGCGCCCTGCTTGAGAATCACTCGGGTGGTGCGGAGGACACCGGTCTCTGGATCGACCTGTCGGTCGATGACATCGCAGCCGACAACGTGGGAGGCGAATGGGTTCGGGTAGCGGAGCCAAAAAGCGTAGGTGACATTGTCCCAGGCGTGCTCGAAGGACGATGTGTGCTGATAGAACTTAACCATGGCGGATGTCTATTCCTGGCGGTTAGTGGTTAGTGGTTTGTGATCGAGGGTGGCGGTCGTGGAGGTGGTTGAAGGCAGTGGGGGCGGTGGGGATGGCGACGAAGTGGAGTTGTAAGAAGCGGTTGATGGTGGCAAGCGGCGGAGATCCAGCGAAGTATTCCTCGAGGTGGTTGCTATTCGTTGTTTTCCAGTTCATTCCCCCCATTCGTGTGACTCCTTTCTTCCCTTCTGTCCTTCGGCATTTCCAATCCGGCAAGCAAATAGAAGGAACACTCATATCCCATTCCGCAGAATGCTCTCCTCTTTTCTTTTTTCTTCTCTTCGTCACACCTCTTCGAAAAGGACTTTTGACGGACAATAGCAGGAAAGCTGAACAAGCTGATCAACGAACAAGCCATGAGGACACCGATTGCAAGACTCATCCCTGCACGATCCGTAGCGGTCGGTGCAAAACATCCCACGCCATTATCATTATCTCACTCGGCCCAATGGCGATCTCTATCCACCACCGCTGCCTCTTCTTCACTTCAGAGTCAGAGCAGGACCCTGACTTTCCTTGGGACCTCTCTCAGGAAGAACGCACGCTCTCCAACTATCGCCACAGGATCTACCCCCTCACAATGCTCCTTCCTCCGTCCATACCATATCTCGATCCGCTCATTCGACCAACATCAACGTGGTATCCAGGACGCCGCATCAATTGGCACCACCCAAGACCCCACAGAGAAGCCCTCCCTCACAAGCGGCGATTCGCACATCCAACCGCAACAAACGACCCCCAACCCAATCCCCCCAAACCTCGACCCCAAAGCCCGGATGCTCATCGGCTTCACTTGCACCGTCTGCAACAACCGTTCCCACAAGACCATGTCCAAACATGCCTATAACCACGGCGTCGTTCTCATGCAATGCGACCACTGCAAGAACCGACATCTCATTGCCGATCATCTCGGTTGGTTCAAAAACGGAGGTGTTACGGTCGAGGATCTGGTGAAGGAGCGGGGTGAGACCGTTCAGAAATTGACCAGGAGTTACCAATTGGTCAAGGATGGTCAATTGGATCACAAGGACGATAGCAATGGCGCCGGCGTAGGAGTGGGAGTAGAAACAGAATCGGCAGGGGCATCCATATCGTCAACAGAGACAGCGGACACGAAGCCCAAGACCGAATTTGAACTCGCTTTAGAAAAGGCTTCAGAGGGAATGCTCGAATGGATACCAAAGGATATTCTACATCAGGAGGAAGAGCGCGTAAAAAAGAGTCGCGAAATGCTTGATCACTCCAAGAAGCAGGACTAAGTTTTTTTTTTTTTTTTTTTTTTTTTTTTTCGTTTCAATAAACAGTAAATTCATAACATAGACGATTCAATGGCTTTTTTTCGCGTCTTGTGTAGAACAGACAGACAAGAGGAAGTTATGATTCGAATGTTTCTTTATTCAAAAACAGGAACAGGATGGCAGCAAGCTCAAATGGAGGATGAAGAGAACAAGATCGATATATATATGTATAGTTTTGATATTACAGCTAGAACAGAAAACAAAGGCAACAGACGAAAACAACAATATAACAGAACAACACAAATGCAAAGCAAGTCTATGGGGTACAATGAACAATAAACAAAGGCAACAAACGGAAACAACGATATAACGAATAATGTCAAATACAAAACGACAACGGAATGAAACACACTCAAGAATACACCACACAAATGAATAATAATACAAGGTTGGATACTCCCCAACAACAACGGCCCCATCATCAGCTAATTTGCTCCGCAACCGTGGGATCATAGGGGTGGCGAACCAGGAGATCATACAGCTCGTCCGGCAAGAGTTTAACCATCCTGATTGTCTCCCGAATAATCTTGTCTGCATTCAAATCTGGAAATATTCGCAGCAGCTTCATAGGGCTGAAAGTAGAATGATCAACAAAGAACAAGAAAGTCCAAACATTAGCAGGCGTATTCTAGCACTCGGAGGAATGGATATTTTGAAAGACGATAAAAATAAAATAAAATAAAATAAAAATGGCTGAGCTGCATACCTAGCATGGCTCATAAGCTCATCGCGGATCAGGTATAACTGAGCGATGATGCAGATGATGTTTAAGTGAATACCCCAGGCCAGTAAAAAGTCCCATAGCTGCATCGCCTGCTCCAGAGGGGGGGTGCATGCACAAATCGTCAGCACGGCTATGATGTACCGTAAAAAAATAGATGCACATATTAATTGACTTGCACACGCCTGCTTCACATGGCGCAAACATCAGAGAAAAAAAAACACACTTACAGGGAAAGGCATACAGCTCCGCGGACAGCTTCTTCAACTTTAGATAATCGTACAGCTCGGGGTCAATCTTACACAAGCACTGCTCCAGCAGCTACAAAAAAAAATACACACGTCAAAAGGGGGTCAGTCGTTAATACGATTCAAGCCAGTATGACGAGCAGGCTGAGATTCTCCCCCTTTAAATCCGCTAGCACATTGTACGACCCAAAAATGCGCTCACCTTGATGCCACAATGAACGCCTTGCAGTGTTGGCTGGACATAGAGCGGACAGCAATACCTGAGCAGGTTCGAATACGAGTAAAATGCCTCTATCTCTGACATCGTGTACAGGAATGGTGCGGCTAGCACATTCATTCCTTGCACATATGTGAACGAGACATCCGTACCCTGGGCCGTGGTGGCTATGATTTTGTTTTCAAAAGAATAAAGTAAGGATCCTGGTTCGCGTACAGTAGACTACAGCACAGGCGCGTGTTTTAGCACAGAAATATTTCCCATGATTTCCTTACCCTGCGTACTCCAGGCAAACGCACAAAGGACCCGGATCAAACTGTCCTCCTCAACCAGACTCTTGTACTTGTCGTCTGTGGCCATCGTGCGAAAAGTATCGTTTCGGATCTTGCTGTACTCCTCGGGCTTGCCTTGCTTGACCAATGAGACATATTCTTGTGCCGAGACGTGATGGACCTCAAGCAGCAATTTCCAACATTTGCCGCGAATCGATGATGTCTTTGACTTCGATGTAGAAGGCTAAGAATAAAGGGAACACCACATCGTTTGCAGATTTAACATTAGCAAAGGAGCAGAGTATACAAAAAAGGATGTCGTGCTCGTGACGAAGTGTCTATTGTCATGAGTGATTGCCATAGACACCAAATGTGAACATGGAGTAGAATAGGAGTGACAGGAGCAGGCCGAGTGTTTTCCGACTTCATATTGTCAATATGCTTCTTTCCACGGCCCATGGACCATAGATCACCATCGAAAATGATAAACAACAAAAGAAAAAAATCTCACACGGTGTAACGGCTACCTCTTTTTTTCCCTGTACCACCGAAGTATTAACCGCACACAAAGGGGGATATAAAGGAAGGAAAGAAACCCGTACCGCTGAATTCTCTTTCAAGGGTAACGCAATCCCGTTTCGTTTATTGTCGCCCATGAAAATAGAAAAAGATACAGCACACACCAATGAAAAGGGCTCATTCTCTTTTAGCTCATTGCTCAACGCATTCCTCCACGAGGGGGAGGACAAAACAGGCTTTGTACCGTCCGAGATGTGACAAACAACAGGAAGACCAGATGCAACCAGATGTAAAATAAAACCGACCTCGATCTTGTGCAACACTGCGCCCGCGTGTGGTCTGTGATGCAAACGTCCAGTAACCCATAAAAAGATTACCAAGAAACCATTGGGCAAACGAAATTAGGCTTCACTCTGGAAATACAGATGTGGCGATGGAAATCTGATTACGCATGAGAGTTAAGGTGAAAGAACAAAAATAAGAGATAGGCGTGCTTGACAACCGTTAGGATGCAAGGAAAAAAAAAAAAAAAAAAAAAAAAAAAAAAAAAAAGGCTAGATAGTATGACACCAACAATGACAACACTCGTGCAAAGACAAAAAAAGACTCAAAAAAGAGGGGCATTCAAGAACAAAATACGGAAGGATAGCAGTTGTTTTGTAACAGCGGACGAGTACGAATCCAAACGACAAACATGCATAATTAATCCAGCGCTTTTGTCACTAAAACAACCGACCCTGTCAGAGTTCGAGCGAAGAAGTACCGAGGCCAGGAAATGAACTGGAAGAAAAGCTCATGAAGGGGGCATAATATTATTTTTGGGTAGAGTAGCGTACCTGCTCAGGAATACCATACGCCAGAATCAACTGTCGCAGCTCTTGTAATGACGCTGCTATCGCCTGCTCGGTCAGATGCTGGCGATTGAAGACCTGCTCGAAGAGTTCGACTGGATCCGGTCCATCCCCGATAGCAGAACCCTCGACTACTGCTTCCACTGCATCGATTGCATCCTCTGCAGCCTCGTCTGCAATCAACTCTGCGGTCTCTGCGTTGATCTCATCGGGTCCAGCACTACTGTGCTGAGAACTCAAGGAGTACTTACGTTGACGGAGTCGCAGCGTCGAGTCTTCAAGATCAGTAACCGTACCATCACTATCGTTCGAAGGATCATGGCGATTGGTGACTCCGTGATGACTGAAACTGCTGCTAATGTCGCCGGACGTACCCGCAGAGAGCGTGCAGGGATTGCTATTACTCGTATTGCTCTCTATCTCCGCCGTATCATTGTTCGATCT
Organism: Gamsiella multidivaricata; assembly: GCF_025024155.1. NCBI lineage: Eukaryota > Fungi > Mortierellomycota > Mortierellomycetes > Mortierellales > Mortierellaceae > Gamsiella > Gamsiella multidivaricata. The sequence goes on from NW_026251840.1 coordinate 19,699, forward strand.
CTTACTGGCGGCACTTTCCTCCTGGCTACTGCCACTTTCCTTAGTCGGATGCTTCTTGCTGATGCTATGACGAACTTGTTGTTGCTGGTGTTGGGTGCTGCTGTTTCGTCGGACCCTGGCCTTGACTTTAGCATAGAGTGCGTCCGGGACAGTAAAGCCCTCACAAGGGCCCATTAGATCGAATTCCCTACCCTCTCTGTCTCCGGGGTCATTGCTGTGCTCGTCGTCCTGGGTTTGGCATTGTTTAGTAGCCAATTTCAATTGTACGACTGCCGCTGGTGGTGCTGTTTCTGATGCTGGACAAACCGAGTCGTCCGTGGTGGCTGTGCTGGGCGCGACTGAGACCAGCGACAGGGCTGTCTTTGGCGAGGCCGCGGTCACAGTTGTAGGGAGCTTCTTCTTGTCAATGCGACTGAGGCTGAGTTTGAGGGTCCTTCGTGTGTGAGTCTGGGCGACGCTCGAAGGAATTCTGGTGATCTTATGCAGCCGGCTCTTGAGCCAGTGCTCTGGTGTCGTCCCTGAATCAATGGTGGATTCTGCAGTGAAGTGGAAGGGTTGATATTGAAGTGCTGATTCGAATCCGCCTGTAGCAGTACGCATGGCCCTGTTGTAGGTAGGCGACGGAGTTGGGTTGAGACCGTCAAGAAGAATCACCTCTAGTTTGTCTGCAAACTCCATGAAAGGGTCGTGCTGAGGACGAAGGGGAGGAGACGGCGAACCAAACCAGGGTGACCAGAGTGACCAGGGTGAGGTTCAGCGAAGTGGAATAAGAGGTGTGAAGACAATGTGTGATGCCGAATCCCGAATGAGTGAAATGACTGAAAGTTAAGGAGGACGACGAGGAGAAAAGAGAAGGGTGAGAATTGAGTTGATCGTTTGGATGCTGTTTTTGTGTCTATTTCGATGTTGTTTTGTTTAGATATTGCTTGTTATTTACATGTTCTGCAATGCAAGTGCGTCTGACAATACGACAAGTAGACACCTGTGAGGATATGAGCAAAGTCTTATGTATATGTGTGCGTGTGTGGAATCAAGCAATAGCACGCAGATCGGATGACAGAGTGTATGAAAGAAAGTGGTCCTAGTGATGTGAGGAATATGCGGCGGTAGGAGTACAAAAGGAGGACCACGACACAGAATGAACGGGCTATGGAAAGAAGTAAGAGGGAAGAAAGGAAGAGAGGAGAGAAAAGGAGGATAGAATTAGAAGCGAGAATTAAAAAAGCAATTGAAGATGAAGAGAGAGTAGGAGGGAGTGCAGGAGCAGGTATGAGTACGAGTACAAGAAACAAGGGGACTTTGTGGGGACAGATGGTAAAAGAAGAGCAAGATTGGGATCAAGGGATTCAGTTGTGCAGACGAAGGGTGTGTGAGGGGGTGGGGGAGGAACAGGTGAAGCGACGGTTGTGGATTCTTACTAAAAGTCCTACGGCTCTGAATATAAAGATTGCCGTGGTATGTGGAAGGAGCAGACAGTGGCGTCGTGCTACTTGAAGACAAAAACGGCCGGTCGAGAATGAGAGAAAAAGACCAAGCGCGGACAGGGAAAGAGAAAGACGAGCTGGAAAGGGGGGCGGGACAAGCGCAGAGTTTCCTCCCCACTCCCCAATCCAATGCAGTGAATGGGTAAACAATACAGTGTACTGCAGTTTTTTTTCCTAGAGCAAGCAAGCACGTATATCTGCCTGAATACAGTGCGCAAAACGCATGCAGTTTACACTTACCCACGTACAGATAGTAGAGCGCTGCAACATGTACAACCTTGACAAGGAAACAGGCGAGCAAAAGTTCGTGTTGAATGCGCGAACAGCGAATGTGTGCAGAGAGGTAGGCATAATCCGATCGAGTGCACGACACAAAAGGAAACTTTACTTTTGCTTTGCAGGCGGAGTGAATGGGATCGCTGCTGTTGATATCGACGAAATTTCAGCGGTACGTCCAGGGGTATAAAAGCAACAACGAAGAAAAAAGAAGGGGGGTGATTGTCGGTAGGAGTACAAAGTACGAAAGAGACCTCTGGACAACGGGGGCAAGAGGCGGAATAATAGAAATAAGGGTGTTCAACAAAACGCAGGGATCCATCCACTTCTCTGCACAATGGGACATACTCCAGGATAGGAAGAAGAGAAAGAATAGCAAAGCGAGCGACATGTATAGATTCAAGTACAAAGCAACACAGCATGGCGTGGTGTTTGCTTCTATTGTTCAAATTGTATATATAATATACCATCAAGCGGATGTCCTTTGGCTACTCTCTCTTTCCTCTCAGTTGACAGAAGAAGAAGAAAAAAAATCAGGTCGCAGGTAAATGGTAGGACAATCGACCAGTCGTGCGGATGATCCACAATACAGTTGCGTTTGTTGTGTCCTTCTGACAGCTCTTCTGCAGCTTCCGAAAGAAAAATGTTATAGAAAGTGAATAGGAGAGGATCGAAAGGGAGGGTGTGGATGCTGTTTAGAGGGCCTGTCCATGTAGTGAATGGTTCCTCTTTTTGCAGCTGTTTGCCGAAGAAGCGTTTAGTTATTATCTTTTCTAGATAAATATTGCATATTCTCACAACGATCGTCCACTTCTGTTCTCCTTTCCTTGCGCTGCTATATTTCGCGCGCTATCGTGTTCTTTTATATCTTTCACTTACTCGCGCGCTCCTCATTTTGTCCCTTTTGCTCACCTATTCAAGTCTCACAGTATTCATACCACACTATTAGAGAGAGAATACGATCGCAGTGACCCGTTCCAAGCAGATGAGGCGCGTTTCTTCGGACATGAGTGCATAAATAGTAATAAGCGAAATCAACAAGCTCCTTATTCTCTTTTTTCCTTGAACAGGGTCCTTTCGCTCATCCGTATGTCTCTCTCTTTCTCTTTCTCTTTCTTTCTCTCTTTCTCTCTCCCTTTCCCTCTCTCTCTTTCTCTATCTATCTTCTACTGCCTTAAGGACCACGAGAGGTTATAAATAATCGATTGGGCCCTCAATCAGTTTTATCAGAATCGGTTTTAGGAGACAGGATGGCAAATGTAGGAATGAAAAAGGGTCCAGTTCGTGAACCAAGCAATCAGCACCCAAACCTGGAGCTCGTAATATTCTACTCCACATTCGGACTTGTGTTACAACCGAACGTTCCCACCCTCCGGAACATTTTTAATATCAATTTTACGGATATAGGAAATGTCCCCGGGGACCCGATCCTTCATTCCTGCCTTGAACATCTCGTTCGTTCTTTCTTTCTCCCCGTAATAACGTGGCGCAAAAAAAGTAACAACTAAAAGATGTAAAAGAACAAACCATCCCGCTGCCGAAGAAGAAGGGCAGTCAAAAAAGCATGCAGGTTTCAACCTTACATGTTCTCTTCTTCACCAAGAACCCTACTTCTTTGCTCGGTCTATCTTCGATATGCAAAACAGATAATCACACACCTTTTGTTGTTACTCCTATTGCTGTTTGTTGACGATGTGTTGTTGTTTATTTAGTATTTAGTCCAGTTGTCTGTGGTCGTTTCCCTTTTGAGTTTCCAAGGTGTACGAGTACAGCCCATACAATAGACGACGGTGTTTTTGCTGATTTAGCGTCCTCCTACATAAGCAAACACGCATGAGTTGGATCTCTCTGCCGAGTTTTGTGGTTTCTTGCAGCTTAAAAAAAAATCGGTGGGTCGATCGACAACCGACTGATCGACTGACCAAACATCTATCCACCCATCATACAGACGTGGGATGGCCAGCGCTTGATATGTCGCCATCTAGCTCATCGCAACACAAAGCTACAGAGGACAAAACACCACGCATAAAAAAGAATCATTCGCTCAGGGGTAAAAAAAAGACATACGTGCAACCCCGAGAGAGTGCATGGTCAACGATGCGTAATCTCTTCACAAAAGGGGGTAAGGTAAGCGGCCGAATAGTCTATCCCCTCAGTATTTTAGCATTATTGCTATACAATAAGAACTCAGTCTAGAGTGGGTGTCCATCAAGCTATAGCTAGTTTTTTTTTTTTTTTTTTTTTTGGCTCTGAGACGCGTCTCTGGTGAACCAATGATATTACGCGTTTCCGTTCCCTCGGTTCAGTATGTTTCAGTCCTGCGCGTCGTACTCCTTTTCTACGGATTGCACCAATTCCTGTTCACTCCAGAAGGTTCATAGGATACATACACATGTAGTCCACTGCAGTTCCATTTCACACTCTCCTCCATGCTCTTCTGACAATGTCCCTGTACTCACTTTTTTTTTCTTTTTTTTGGAGACGATCTGCGCTTCTGTATTGGATAACAGTACTCTATAGTACAGTCTATTGCAAATCTGACATGTAAGCTGCGGTTTATCGTTCTACAGATCCTAAAGTCGTCGCTCTTGGCCCTGGTGCAGGCTGTAGTGGAGGCGGCGATGAGGATGACGAGGGCAATGAGGATGACGAGGGCGATGAGGATGACGAGGGCGATGTTGGCGCTGCACTTGACCCTGTTGCTGTTGTCGGTGCTCTTACTCCTGCCAGCTCTTCGATATCCCGCTTACAGAGAGGACAATTGCGATTCAGTCGCAACCATTCGTCGACACAGTCCTTGTGAAAGTAATGGTTACAGTTCATTTTTCTCAGTTCCTCGTCGTTCTCATAGTCGCACAGACAGATGGCGCACACTGCATCCTGAGGATCCGTCAAGGTCAAGTATTCGCAAGTCGTATTCGATCCCGATGAGCTCTCTGGTAGTTTGGCCATACTCGAAGCCTTCTTGCTTTTCCTGAAGAACCCAAACAGACCTCCCTTGGATCTTCTAGAGGATGATGATGACGTAGAAGATGTGTCTGATAGAGACGTTTGCGCTGGATTTGACGATGCCGTTGTAGATGTGATCGGCGGCATCATGCCTCCAATCGGCTCAATCCTGTCTACAGAGTTTTCGCCAATTTCAACTATAGTGCTTCCGTTGCCATTTCCGCCCTCTGTCTCAGACATAACCGGTTTCCTATACTTGACGATTGGAATTACAGCAATCATCTCTTCAGTCGCTCCCTTGACGCCCGCAACAGGTCCCAGATCCAGTGCTCGCATGATACGGAGAACAAGGGGCAAACACAGGATCACCGCCAGACACAGGATGATAGGGATCAGGATAACAATGTATCCCAGGCTCACATGAACAACTGTCAGATAGTAAACTCCAGGGGCTTCACTGCGACACTCTCCCACCGTGAACAGGAAGTAGTTGGACAAGAAGAACAGACAGGTTCCTGCAATCTCCATCGTGGTTCGTTGTCGCTCCAGGATGATATCACGAGTTGTGAGTGGTGCGCCCTGGACGCGTGGATGCATGTGAGCATAGATCGCGAAGGGAAACGAAATGGCGGCACGAACGGCGTAGAGGATGATCAAGACCTTCAGAAATATGATATTCTTGCATGACGCGTTCCTGTCCAAGATCAGTACCACGATTGTTGCTATTATCTAGAGAAAGATTTATTGCAATAAAATGCAGATTAGCAATATGGATATCAATCTTGAACCTCCCCGGTTCCTAATGCGCTGTTGCTTTAAGAAATGTCGCACGAATGACTAAATCATGCAGTGATCGGTCGATTTTTGCGCATGCTATTTCAGCGTTCGCACCCTATGAACCCAGTCGTCATGGAGGAGTCATATATACAGTCCTAGCGCGTTCCGCACATACCAATCGCGGGGGGATATTACGTGCGCAATGTGTGCCCAATACCGCCTTTGTCAAAAGAACATGCCCCTGCATAGAAACAATAGGTCTTTTTTTTTTCTTCCGAAGCCTTCCTTCCAAAACACCCTCACCACAATAGCTCCACGAATATGTAGTCCCGTAGCCGGTTAGTAAGCTGTATTGCTCCGAAAATGACAATTTAACATACCTTGGCGAGCGTCATGATACCGCTGAGGACGAGAAATATACGAGCGTTCCGGGGAATGTTCCCCCAGCGGCCGACTATCCGACCCAGAGCATTTCTGCGGACTCTTCGGCCTGCAGGGCTGATACTCGTGTTGTCGATGGCCATGTCAATAACTGAGCGAGGACGTGTGGCTGTAGCTGAGGAAGTGTTGTGGGCAGCCACGTCTGTTTCAGCTGGTGAACCAAGCGTCGTTTCTGATGGCGGAGGTGGGAGCAGGGGCGGTGGTGGATATGTGGACATGGCTGCGGTGCTGCTGTCGGGAGAGAGGGGTAAGGACGTTGAGGACCAGTGCGGTGGAAAATGTGAATACGGTGCTGAATCTGAGTCTGGCTGGGTGTGAGAAGTGGGAGGCAGTGCTGGGAGGGCTGTTGGGTATTGTGACAATTGCAGTGGTAGGGAATAGAATGCAAAGTGTGGATTTGAGCGCAGGTCTGAATGTGGGTCTGAATGCGGATCTGAGTACGAATGAGAGTGCGAATGAGAGTGCAAATAAGAGCGCGAATGAGAGTATGAATCAATGTGCGATTGGGAGTAGGGATGAGGAGTATGGTGGTGACGAGCAGAAGGCTGGTTGGAGTCGATGAGAGAGGGGGAGGAATAGACGAGCGGATAGGGTATAGCGAGTGTGGGCGAGTAATGAGAAGATGAGGAAGACGAGGACGAGGGTGGGGAAGAAGTTGTAGCTGCGGTGTAAATGTGGGGGGAATGATAATTGGCGGGCGATACGAATGTATCGGGTGCTGTAGGTGGATCCACTGCGCCTTTATGCGTTCCTGTTGCGGTCCCTGTTGCAGTTGCAGTGCTGTCTATGCTATGCACGTTGCTGCTGCATCCTGTGCTGTTGGCTGCATACGTCTGTGCATCCATGACTCTATTGAGGGGAAGGCCAGACGGCACTATGGAGGGGGAGGGTGGGAGTGGAGGCGGAAAATAGGGTGCAGAAAAGAAAAGAGGGAACGAAAGGAAGGAAAAGGACGAAACGGACCAAATGAACACAAGAAAACAAAAGCGTGAAGTAGAAAGTAAAAGACAACTATGTGCATTGACTACATGTCGGCTCTAGATGCTCGGCCCAAGCCCAAAGAAAGACAGCAAAGGAGTAGGTCCGATGAACAAGACAATCGGGCTGCTCGATCTAATTTTAGGCCGCTGTCTGTTGAAGGGTGCTGTGGTGCTTTGGATGATGGGTCAGTGGGCAGATGGAGAAACGGCATGGGGAGCGATATGTATGGTATTTACAGAGAATCAGGCCTTTTCTGCTTTGGCTCCTTTGTGTTGGATGCCGGATGCGTTTGATGACCACTGCCACATTGCAATCGCTCTCTTGTTATTGATATCTTCCTCACGAGAAATACGCACGCATGCATGCGCCGCGTTTGCATCTAATTCGATGCCGCGTAATATCGAACGCGATTCGACTTTGATCCCCATTTTGTGCTCAGCAAATGAGCCCATGTTACGAGGAGGACGGCGTAGAATTAATATCTGCATAGATCCTTAATCATGATAAAAAACAAATGAATAAACCCTTTTTCTTTTGCTTTTATTGCATTGCTGGGCCAACTGGATATATGCGGATGAAAAGTGAAAGCGAAACTGGCATTCGACACATTCATAAAAATGGGCGAACAAAGAGATGGGATACAAAAATACAATGGAGGAAGGGAGTGGGAGTAAGAACCAATAAAAAAAAATAAAAAAGAGAGAAGCCAGTGGATGCCTGCTCGTCAGATAATAAGGATGCCGAGAATTAAAGGTAACGTCAGTCGCTCTCCGTCTATTTCTTGATAGCCTTATAGCACGATGCGTACATGTTGACACGATCGATTGAAACACCGCTACCGGGGACTCGGACACCAACAGCTTCGACTTCAAATCCGTATTTTTCAAATAAGGCGTTGTACCAGGGTTTGCGACCAGCACTCCTCCAGAGAACTATGCCTCCCTTGCGCACCGCCCTGGCCACCTCCTTGACCTCGTCCTCTGCATCCTTGGGATCGAACCAGTCCATGTGGTCCATTAACACTGCCTTGGTCAACTCTCCATCTGCAAGCGACTTTAGCACCTGAATGATCGACTTCGTGTGCAGCAACATCGCGTCCGTTGCCTTCTGCTCCTTGAGCGTTTGGAACCCTGTCTCTGTCAAGTACGATGGACAAGAATCACAAGTGTACTTGCGGTTGACCACCAGGTTGTAAAAGTATTGATCGTCTCTAAAAAGGGATCGGGTCATGATCGAGTCCAGAGTATCGTAGATGTACTGGACAGCGTCGCCCTCGTCCAGAATCAGCTTCATTTGGTTGATTGGCACTCCGAGCGCGTTCCACAAGAAAGCGGGGTGGGAGAGGACCCACTCAACCAGCCAAACTGGCAATATCGAGGGCTTAATTACGTTTTCCCAAAGCTGCTCCTGGACGCGAATATCATCCGTGGTCGAGACCTCCTCCACAGTCTTTGACAGACCCTTGATCCTCACCAGCCACTTGAACAGTCGCAGCGCCAATCCAGAGTACCCGGTCTCATAAAAGCAATCGTCGAACGTGCTCCTGTTCTTGTACCAAAACTGCAATGCTGCTGAGGAGAGCGAGGGAGAGAGCTGATCAACCAGGATACGACGGAAGTCCGCATGATGGCCCACACCAAACATTTGCCAAAACTCAGAGTGAGGGAGGTTCTGAATAGCAGCCAACTTGAGCTCGAGAAGGTGGTTCTGACAAGGGTTCATGTCAACGCAGTGGATTCGGCTAGGCTGCCCGTGCAGTGCATACTCGAGCGCGTTGTCTCCAGCGGAGGTGATCACAAACATGACATCGTCTTTCTGCAGATTCAGAACCTCGAGATCGATGCGGGGATCTTCCCATGTAAAAGCGTAGATGTAGGATCGGAATTGCGTGTGGCAGGGCAACGTAGGGTTGTATGGGAGCCGCCACGGGCTCAGCTTTGGTCCAAATCGGAGCTCGGTTTGCTTCTCAATCAGGGCCCTGGTGGAAATGGCCGAAGCGACCAAAGTGCTGGATGAGCCAACACTGCTGGGACTATCGGGGACGGAACCCTGGCTCGAACTGGAGTCTGTCGACATGGAGCGGGGACGAATATCGTTCGTCTGGAGCTGGTGAAGGATAGGCTCATCAATCTCCTCATCGGACGAAAGTGACAAGGGGGAAATGCTCTTGGAAAGGATGGAGCGGTTCTTCTTGGTCCCGGAAGATTTCTTCTGGCCAACCCAGATGTAATAGGGGATCTGAACAAGGAATGGCAGGATAAAGTGGTTGCGGCCATTGACGGCCTTTTTGACATTGAAACGGTACTCGAGATAGTCGCGGCGAGAGGCATGGAGGTGAACATGGTCGAAAGCAAACCAGATCTGCCAAAAGTTGCGCGTCCACCAGTTGCACTGATAGCCCTGGATGCCGTAGTTGCTAGCCTTGGTAGTGTTGGTCGAGGTGTAAAAGTCGGCGACACCAAGAATACCAGCCTTGCGCTCAAGTAATGAGTGAACATGGTCAATGACGGCATGGTAATTATCCATCATCGAGAGCGAGTACGACATTGTGATCATGTCAATCTTGCCCTTGGGGTTAGCTATGCCAGGGAAGTCGGATCCAAGAGCATCTTCGCACAGGACAATAACGTTAGTCCATCCGAACTTTTGAAAGCGCTCGCGGGCAATCCGGCACAACGAAGGGCAGAGATCCACAAGGTAGACGCGCTCAAACTTGCTAATGGGGAAATAGTTGTTCATCTGCTCAATATTCCATCCTGGTGATAAGAGATAACAAAGAAAGAACGGAGAGAAGGACATAGATATAAGTATAAGACGAAATGATATCTGAGGAGGATGGCGTGTAGAGATGGACGGATACATGGCGCTTACCGGTTCCACCACCTAAATCAATCCAGATGGGAGCCTTGTTGGATCTGGAATCCTTCAGCTGCTCCTTCAGCTGGGCAGCAATAAGCGCAAGCATGCTGCTGCGTCCACGGAGCAAACCGCCTCGAGTATCGTCGTAGACTATTCAAGCGTGAGGAGAAATCATGAGCAACCCATATTTGTATATACAGGTTTCTTTTAAACCAACATTCTGCTCCAAGGTTATGTGCGCAATGCAGAGACAGTATCAACGGAACGGTGAATGGTGTGTCGAGGGCATTCGGCGGCAAAAATCTCGTCTCCATATCATTCTCCTCTTCGCTATTAGACCAAACACGACCTTTCCGTGCCCCGGCCACCTTGTCCTCCTTGATCTATCAACTCCGTATCTATTGGGGCACAGCTCAACCAACCAAGCGTAAACCCTATCACGCATACTCCTATTCGCTTTTTCTCTTGTCCATGAAGATAATAAGTTTGGGGAACTTTCCCTCGACCTCCTCGACTTTTGAAGGCTATTGAACAATATTCAAAAGTCGCTACTCCTTGATGACGCATCTTCACATTCCTCTCTCTCTCTCTTCCTTCTCCCCCCCCTCCCTCCCTCTCTCCTCCTCCTCCTCTCTTCGCTCATTACAATCGCGACACTGGATCGAAGTAATGTTATTCTCTTTTGTTCCGCCCTTATTCAAAGCGTCGTCCTCTCATTGAAGAGCCCAGAAACAGGGAGATGTCCTTCTGGTGTAGTCCGCAGGAAAAGAAAGGAAATAAAGAAAAAATCAAATGTCAACCATTGCTGCTGCACTTACTCTCCGCCTGCTCCTTGTAAAATGCTTCCAAACGACCCTGCTGTGAGGAGCTGTCGCCGGCCTTGCCCAAGGGCTTAAGAAAGCATGAGTAGATGAACTTGAGGGGAGCCTTAATCTGGTCAAAGGACGCGATCAAGAGCAACACAAAGGCCGAGGCTGCGCTCAGGAACGCTAATTGGGATGTCATCATCATATCCTGAGCCTTCTTGAAGTTCTCGGTCGTGTTGAGGAGGTAAAGGGCGACGGAGGTCGAGGTGACCATCAGGGCGATCGTCAAGCCAGAGGCCGGCAATTTTGTAGGCTGATGCATCCTTTTGGAGAGTTACTTTGTTGAGGAACGTGAAATAGATTTTGCGCTATGAATAATCGAAAAGCATAAACAAAGGAATGTTAGTGGCACAACACGAGATATTAGGATTGGTCGCTCTCTATCAAGACGGGAGAAAGTGGCCTTGATGGAGACGTGGAAACACCTCGGATTGCCATTGACAAAGAGACTTACCAAAGGGCTCAAGGGCTGGCACACTGCAGAAGAATCGAGAATAAAGATTAGGCTTAAGAGAAAAATAAAGAATCGACGCGAACAGGGACGAACGAATGAAGGTGAGGGAGAGTAGTACTTGGAAATGCGAAGGAAGACGAAGAGTGAGGAAGAGAAACAGGGGAAATTGAAGATGATCTGGGTAGAAATACGAAACAAAGAACAGGACGAATACGTGAAAAATGGAGGACGCGGGAAAGAAGAATGCGTATAGACAACAGACGTACGAAAGGGAGGAGGGGTTCCGCCCAGTTTTCCACGCCCCTTTTATATCATGCTGCCCAAACCCAAATCTTAGAGCGCGTTTTTTTTTCTACCATTCTACTATTCACGCTGCTGTTGTCCTGATCTGTTGGGATTTTCCTTCTTGCGTGAACCAAGGGGAAGATCCAACACTCCTCCCACTTTATCCTATTCACTATCCGCCCTGTTCCTTTGCAGTCTCTCCTATACTCTTTTCACCCTCGCCTCCTTTTGCGGCGGCCTCCTGCCTCAGTCAGACTATGAATATACCAGCACGCTGGTAGCAGATAATGACTTACATCGAACCGGGACGGAATCGCGCATTTTCTCGTAGCATCTCCTAAAGAACTGTCCAAGGGGCGCCTCGGCTATCACGGTAGCGAATCGATGGGTCTGTTGGGGTGGCCCGATTGACACGCTATACACCCTCTGCCGCGAAATTGTCACTAGTTAACGAAAAAGCGTGATGGTTGCCCATATGACAAAGCAAAAGGTTTATGTTTCTCTCCGCGATTGAACGGATGTCAGAGTAACAAGCAGACCCGCTTGTGATCCAACCCAATCCCTATCTCCTGTCTCATCGCCCTTTTGACTGAAATAAGCGCCCCACGAGTAACAAAACAAGGAAAGTAGACGGTGTGTACACACTTTTGTTTTAAATGGCTGTCTGTCGCCTTTTCCTGATGTCCTGCCACAAATAAGAGCGATGAACATCCGCTGCCGTCGCGAGTATTGACTGGATGATGAACATTGGTCTAGCGTGTACAAGGACTATGGATGCTTGCCTCCTCCATTTGAACATAATATTGTACACGCTAAGCCGAAATGAGTTTCGTCAGAATCGAAGCGCGTGGTCGCTAAACAGATCAGAATTGGGCAAAACGTTCGAGATAAGGTGCAGAAAAAAAAGGTTGCTGACTTTATGTTGTCAGACCATAATCTTTGCAGTTTAACCTGTATCTGTATGCGTAAAGAGAGAGGAAGAGATCGAGAGGAAGAGACCGAGAGTGAGAATGTGAGCGAGGAACATGACAGAATAGAGGGAACGAGCGAGAAGGGAACGTGCAGAGGCGTGTGTACGCTGATTGCTGCAATTACTGAAAAGAAAAGAAGGTACACAACAGATACACAGATGGACCATAGGAAACATATCGGTTGAAGGCATCCACCAGCGGGATATTTGTAGAAGGAATGCGTGCAAAACCCGCTCTCATTGGCTCGAGCCATCGCGAGTAATTTGTCCCACGTTCCTGCGTAGGTGGACAAGGCGTGGGCCTTGGGGCTGGATAAAAGACGCGTTTAGTCATGTGCATATTTTTTTTTAGCGTCTGTGTTCAGTCCCACAAAGAGCAATCGTCCTCTTAACAGGCCAAGACTCGCAGATATTCTACTCTTCGCACTTTGCCCCAACTTGTTTCTATTTCTGCTGCATCCCGGGACAAGGCAAGGTCTATTAAAAAAAACGTGGTCCTTCTCCGCTCATTTTAATGGCTTAATTGAATTTTTAATTTTAAGGTCGCAGTTCTCGTCGAAACGCGCTAAATCCTCGCACGTTTTCCGGCTCTGGATATCTCTTGAACAGAGTTTTAGTAGGCGTTGCCTACATGGAGTAAACGGACAACAGGTAGCCAGAGTGGTTGTGCTGCAGTCGTAAGGCATCGGTCCGTCGCGAATATAGCCGTGATATAGTATACCTCCGAATTGAGAATATCCACTAAAAGTCCTCTGGTCGCGTCGTTCTTCTCATGCAAAGCAGGGCCGAAACAGTACAGTGCCCTACTATAAAATATTCAGTCCGGAGTGAAATCTCAGTCAGGGACGTAATCAGTACTTCACTGAACCCCCGTCTATTGCAATCACACCACTGACTCTTTATTCATGGAGTAGGTAAGTCGCCTTATGGACTCTGGCGAGAGATTATCCCATTCCTCCGGAAGAACAGCTTTCATCTCGTCTTTGGCGGTGGGCTACCTTGGACGTTTGTTCAGACGTTTCTTGATCATCGAACACACGTTTTCAATTGGACTCAGATCTGGAGAATTCGGAGGCCAAAGCATCGTCTTGATGTCATTGGCTTCCCGCCATCAGTTTGAGCGCTTAGTTGTGTGAACAGGAGCGATGTCTTCCATGAGAATGGAATCGTTAATTTCCTGCACGAGTCTTTTGAGCTCCTGCTCGCAGATCGTATCAATGAAGCCCTGGCCCTTGTTGTTGTCGCCATCAATGACCACAAGCTTGGATTTGTGGTTGCCGGCAATGGCAGCTCACACCACTATCTTAGATCTACCGCACGAGTCGAGGCTTGATGTTTTCAGGAAGATATTGGAGTTTTCGCAACCCAAAATTTTCATCATTTTCATCGGAGGACCGGGTTGAAACCTTAATTGTCCCCGCAAAATCCCTGATGAACTTTATGTCAATTTAAACATTTAAACGCAATACAAGGGATGTTTGTTGGACCTCATTGCAAGCTCCTCATTAGCCTCCTCAGCCTCATTCAGGAAACAAACAAAAGACGAGCACAACAACCACGAGAACCACGAAAGCCTTTTTGAAGAGAAAGACAACCTGGGTATACAAGGCGAGCGAGGACTATTGCTAGGGCTTCACGTCGATCTGCGTTGTCCCTATCCTTTGTTGTGATTATTGGCGGAAGCAAGAGGAGTTTCGACATTTCCTGGATCTGTCGCAAAGTAAACCTAAATAGCTTGCGACAATCCCTGTGGTTAACAGTTGTTCAAAATCTAGTCGACTGAGATGCTGCAGTCGCGGTGCATTAAGATAAGGTCTGATAGGGCCGTCGTTTTCCTCTATGTTAACGCCTTCATTGTAACTCCTCAAAGTGGAGGAAATAAAGGTCAACGACAGAGGTAGCCAGTCGCGCGATTTCGGCAGTCAACATTGTGAATGGGGAAAGGAAAGGAGCTCTGATGAAGCATGTTGTACACAGGAACCCTTTCAATGGAGATGAGTTTATTTTTGAGGGCGAAACTATTTTGCTGTTTTCCAGTAACATCAGGAAGGAAATAGAGTTTCGTTTGCGAAAACTCTCTATTGTCTTGGCTACTGACATTAAGCGTTTTATTGCTACAAATAGTCTCGCCTTTAAAAAAAAGAAAAAAAAAAAGTATTGTCTAAAAAAAAACTTCCATCCTTCTCTTTCAAGGAACAAGAAGGTTGAAGGATTGACAAAAAAAAAAAAAAAAAAAAAAAAAAAAGAAAAAGAAAAAGACTCTTCACCACTCCACTTCCGGGGAGCAAAGAGTAGCAATGAAGGGCCATTACCAAAAAAAAAAAAAAAAAAAAAAAAAAAATCCCACTTTACTGTGGTGGGCTAGCCATTCAACAGCTACGCATTAACGGCGCTGCTGTTGCTGGGACCTTTGCTGTTGCTGAAACTGTTGCTGGTGATGCATCTGCTGCTGTTGATAGTGGTGATGCGTCGCCTGCTGGTTTTGCTGCTGCTGCTGCTGTTGCTGCTGTTGCTGCTGCTGCTGGATACGTTTCTGTTGTTCCTCATGATCGTTTTCGTCGAGGGCAGAAGGCGCTACGTAGAGGCGCTTGTCAATGACTGGAGGAATGGCCTGAATCTCTGTTCCCAGCTCCTGCTCGATCTTGTACAGGTTGAAGCGATCTTCATATGTGATTAAGTTAATAGCTAGACCCAAGTGACCGAAACGACCACTGCGACCGATACGATGGAGATAGGTTTCGGCGTTCTTGGGGAAATCGAAGTTGATGACGACATTCACTGCCTGGATATCGATACCACGGGTCAAGAGATCCGAGCAGACTAAGTTGCGACAAACACCGTTCCTGAAATCGTGGAACACCCGGTTACGGTGCGACTGCAGCATCTTTGCGTGAGAATAGAAGCAAGAATATCCGAGTTCGGTGATCTTTTTGGCCAACAGCTCGACTCGGTTGGTAGAGTTACAAAAAATAATGGATTGATTGATTTGGAGCTATGTATCAATTCGCATACAGGGTTGAGATAAGTGAAGGATGTTAATGAAAAAAATGTACATGATAAATGGCCATTGTTTTTAAGAAAGAGCGTTTGAGTGAATAGCAAAACATATACCTTAGAAAACAGAGTGTTGAGGCAGTGAACTTTCTGACGCTCCTCGACAAATGCATAGTACTGGGTCACACCGCGCAGCGTGAGCTCGTCCATCAGGTTGATCTCGTAGGGCTTAACCATATGTTTATCCTGTTATTAAAGAATATAATCGCATTGTTAATAAAGGCGCGTAAGGCTACAAACAGATCATTGCAATGCAAGAAGAAAAACATTCTGGAGCAGTTTCACTACCTTGAACGTCTTAACAATCATAGGAAAGGTGGCACTGTACAGCATGATTTGGTGTTCCTTGGGAAAGTACGTGAGCAATTGCTCGACAATGGGCGTGAACTCGGGACTGAGCAGCTTATCGGCCTCATCCATGACAAAGGTTGTGCACTCGCTAAAGTTGGCGACTCCCTTGCCTGCAAGATCCAAGATACGACCAGGGGTTCCAACGACAATGTGAACGACTTCTCCAAGACGCATAATATCGTCCTTGAGGGTCGTGCCTCCTGTGGTGACCATGACCTGAACACCCATATGCTTGCCGAGGGTCTTGCAGACCTGGGCTGTCTGGAGGGCCAATTCACGGGTGGGAACCAAGAGCAAGGCCTGGATCTTGTTCTTCTTGAGGTTGATTTTTTCGAGCGAGGGAATAACAAAGGCGGCGGTCTTTCCTGTTCCATTCTTGGCTCTAGCGAGGATGTCTCGTCCGGCGAGGGCAATTGGTATAGACTCTTCTTGGATAGGCGATGGACGCTCAAATCCGGCCTCGAAGATGCCCATCAACAGTTCACGTTTCAAAAAGTAGTCCTCGAACTCGTTTCCCTTGGTTGCAGTGACGTCCTATGGCATTCATTGGAATGGAGGATACCGCAACATAAAGTGAATATGTGGATCACGAGACGATGCCAACGAGACCCATTAGCATACCACTCGTCCAGGAATTATCCTTACCTCTGTCTGGGGCCGGTCGTCTTTTGTTGGAAGGCTGAGCTGCTGCTTCCAACTGTCGTTCTCGTGCCTATAGAAAGCGGGAGGTAGCACATAAAAAAAAGACCATGAATCAGCGAACTGTCTTCTGAGCAGAACACGGGCCTTGGGTCTTCCTTGCACACAGCATCACCTACGCCATGTGATGTTGTTGGTTTGCGGCCATAATAGTGGGGTTGGTAAGAGATGAAGACAAAAAGGAGAGATTGGATCTGTGGGTTGCGATATGACTGTGATGAACAAGGGTCGAGTGATGTACAGTATAGATCAGTTAACAAGTGGGAAAAAAGGAAACGAGACGATGTCGATTCAAGTCGCGTGAGAACAGTTGGAGGTTGAAGTGAGAGTAGGATTGGATGAATAGTTTTGTTGGTTTTTGTGTTTTTGGCAGGATCGAGTGGATAAAGGTGTTGATGGTGGTCGAGTGTAATCAAGGGCTGATCCGATCCTGTTCAAGAGAGGCGTGCTGGTTTGGTTTCTTCCCCCTTCTGCTTCTTCGTCTTCTTTGTGAGGGTGATGCAGAAGTAGTAGTGGTAGTAGCAAGAGTAGCAGTCGTGTTTGAAAGGGAGAGAGCAGATCAGATCAAATCAAATCAAATCGGAAAAGAGAAAAGAGAGAGAGAGAGAGAAAGAGAGTGATGGATAAATGTGGACAAAAGAAAAGAAGAGAAAGTAATGGAGGAGGAAGGAGGGAGAGGGAGAAGGAGAAGAAGGGGATTTTTTTTCTCTCCTCGTTCCTCTCTCTCGCAGTCAATTGCTCCTCGTCACTTCGAGTCTGCATACCCTTAAGTAAGAAGACAGACCATCCCCGCGTCTGAGTTCCAGGGGAGAGGGAGGAGCGAGGTGAAAAGAGTGTGGGGTAAAGAATGTTTTTTACTTCTCCATGAGTAATGCTAGTTGTATCCATGCACATATACAACAACTGAACAGTCAACTCGAGCGGAACATGACCCTCTGCAATCCAGCATGTGAACACATGGTCCATGCTTTCCGAGGCATAGCTTCTCGAGAGCACCGCACTGCATATGTATTATATGGCTCAAGTATCAAGCCAATGAGATATCGCCACCAAAAAAAAAAAAAAAAAAAGGACCAACCTCGCCATGATCGTCATTCCTCCTTATTCTCCATCCACTCATGCAAACATCTTCTGAATGCGGTTCAAGATCTTCTCCCTTTCCCAAGTAGCCTTTTTGGCCTATTCTACCTTCCTCTCCACCTCGGTCTTCGCTCCTGCTGCAGCTTCCGGCCTGTTGGTTGGATTCGTATACAATGATCTCTTAGCTCACCCACAATATCACGTCCAGTACCTGGATGAATTCGTACCCATATCGGCCATCGGTGTGGAAAGGCTCAAGAAAGGCAACACACATCGACATCAGGTACAAATCGACATCCGCGCATAGTAGCGCCCATGCATCGCTACTCGTTTGTTACCAAGCCTAAGACAGTTTTTTCAAACTTCTCACCTTCAACACATAGCCCGCGTTACAGGCGACTCCGCAGATTGAAATGATGAATAAGGATACACGGGAAAATCAACGACATATGCAGCTGAGCGGTAATATCGACTCCCAGGACCAAGATGGGTATTCTACTACACCGAAGGGAAGCAAAGCGTTAGATATGTCATCAAGTATTGTCATGACCGATGCCAATGGCAAACGATGGGCGTGCAGCATCCCAGCAGTCCAGATCCAGGAGGAAGACCCTGTTGCCGAAAAGACAGCTCAGGAGACTGAGGAGGAAGAACGGCGAAGCGTCAAACGAGGACTGGAATTGCTGGAACACTTGACTGGACGTTGTCTAAAAACGGTACGGTACGGGTATTTACTGCATGGTTAATGATACCAGCATGCATGTGGTATCAACTAACGTAATTGCGGCGCTTTGCGGCGCAATAATGCGATAATAGAACACCGGCTACTGGACTTACGAGTACTGTCACAAGAAACGAATTCGACAGTTCCATGCACTCGATAATATCAAATGGGAGCCAGCGAGCGAGGACACTACTAATGTTTTGGGGGTTTATGAACCCACTTCGGCCGAGTTACAAAGTAGTCAGAATCTCGATGGATCGATCCAACAGCGTCCCTCTTCCTCAGGCCCAGGACGAAGTGCAACTACGACGGAGCTAGGCGTGAGCAACGAACGTAAATATCTAGTTCAGCACTGGGATTATGGCGATGTCTGTGATCTCACGGGAGCTTTACGAAAGGTGGAGGTCCAGGTAATCCTCATTATTTATTGCGATGATGCGTCAATGAAAGCTGTTGACGTGTATCAGGAGATACTAAAACACCTTTGTCTGGCGATTTGATAGTTTCAGTGCGCCAATGTGGATGACAGTATTCAGCTCGTCACGGAGCCCTCGACTTGCAGTTACATTATGGTCATCTACTCCTCCTCTCTGTGCAAGGACGTCGCCTTCGAGCTCATTCCAGCACCGGAAGCTAACAAGATTGAATGCAGACGCATCGTGTCCGACGAAGAATACCAACAGCACAGAGCTGCAGGCCCTGGAGCCATTGAAGGCGGGCTGGGATCGATTACCTCCCAGGATTCGACCGGTCAGATCAAATTCGGTCAACAAGCACCACAGGAGGAGAGTAAGCCATCACTCGACAATCTTTTCGCCGCTGGATCAGGAATGCCAGCGGATCTCAGAGATGTAGCAGCGCTGATCGAGGAGCTAGAAAAGACGACAAAGCAGAAGCAACTGGACGAGATTCTTGCGGAGTTTGATACGTTCTACAGAAAGTTGAAGCCGCACATGTCTGAAGGTCAGAAGGATGTGCTTCAAAAAATAGAGGACTTTGTGGACGGCAAGGTTAACCAACAGGAGCTGCTTGCATACGATCAGAATGGACAACCCATAGAGTTGGATGCGTTTTTAGAGACTTTCTTTGGTACAACTGACAGTTCTGGCGAATCAAATGGGAAGAAAGCTGCTGAGGGAGAGTCGGGGACCAAGGCTCAGGACAGCAAAGCTCATGATAAGGAGCAACGGAACCAGAACATTTTCAATGCGATCTTGGATGCATTGACTGAGAACGAAAACAAGGCTGCGCAGGATGTTACAAAAAAGGAAAGAAGGGGCAAGGACGCCCAGACAAAGGCGGAGAGCAATGACGTCCTAGCCAACGTTGATCTAAAGTCCCTTCTGGACATGCTTGAAGCCGCCAAGAAGGCCGGAGCAAATTCTGGCGGTGCTGATGGAAAGGCGACAACTTATCAAAGCCGCGAGAAGGAGAAGAGGGAAAAGGACGACGATGAAAAGTGAGTGCCCTGGGTATTCAGAGCATTCCTCCTTTGACTAAGATGCTTGAAATAAATTAGCAACAGTACCGATATTTACGAGTCCCTTAGTCATTTCATGGTTGTATCCCGCGTGGTAGCCTACTGATTGATTTTCTTATATGATGTACAGTACATGTAATTCTTGAATACATGAACAGACGGCGTACTTTGCTGGGTTCTAGACCTGCAAACAGACGGGCTGAATCGTACCTGGCATGGGCTTAGCACGGACTGGTCTCCAGACGATGCATCTGATGAAATACTAGAAACAGTATAATAGTGATAGCAGCCTAATCTTTGCCTACGAAGCGTTCATGAAATCAGTGCAGTAGTGTGGTACGAGACAGTGGATGCACTGCTAACTCTATTCCGAGGGTCTAGATCGCATGCTTCCATTTACGCGCCGCGTGCTATCCATGGTGTAACCGAGCGCCAACATATGCCCATTCCGCAAGGGTACAGGGAAGATTCACAAGAAGAGAATATAAATAGCCTCCAGCAACTTAAGTTTCCTTTCTTTTCCTTTTATCTATTCAGCACGCCCAACCTCCCCACCATCCACAGTTTTCTCCACCCTCGTCCAAACAACACTCCAATCATGCTATTCAACCTCTTCTCGATCGCTGCCGTTGCGATGTTGGCATCTTCGGTTCCCTCGGTCATGGCCAAACCCACTGGATGCAAATCCGCCCATATTGAGAACCTCGTCGTCTTTGGCGACTCGTACTCGGACACTGGCAATGTGTACCAGTTGTCCAACAAGACTTGGCCTTTGCCCTTTTACGACCATGGACGCTTCTCCAATGGACGCGTGTGGTCCGAGCACGTCAGTACCACCTTCAATGGATTATTATGTGTACATGACTAAATCTGTAGAACCCAACTGCGAGCTTGATAGCTTGAAATTAATAATCTTGTCGTATCTTTGTATCACTGTTACAGGTTGCCAAGGCCAAGCACTACAAGCTAAGCAACTACGCCTATGGTGCCGCCACTAGCGATTCGACGCTCGTTCAGGGATACTCCGGTCCATCCGCTACAATCCCCGTCCCCGGATTCATCCAGCAGATCGAATTATACGCTCCCAAATCCACTCGCGAGGATGCTGCAAGGACCCTGTTTGTTGTCAACTTTCAAGGAAACGACTTTTTCTTCAACCCCTCGCTTGACCCCGCAGCTGTGCTTGCCAAGCTGCACGAGGGAATCAAGCGTCTCGTCGCACTAGGCGCCCGAAACGTTCTCGTGGTTGAGAACATCGACCTGGGTGCCCTTCCTTATTTCAATACCAATGCAACCAACGCTGCAGCGTTCACAGCCATTGCCAGGCAGGAACAGGAAGATTACAAAGGCCTTAAGAAGCAGCTCACGCAGGAATATGGTCGCTCTCTTGACTCTCATCCCTTTTACACCTGCAGCAACAACAGCGTGAAGGTCAATGTCGGGTACTTGAATTTAGGCGAGCTCTACAAGCGCCTTTACAAATCTGATCAGTTGAAGCGACTGGGCATCACGGATGTGGTCCAGGGGTGTGTGAGCAACGACTACAAGACTGAGTGCAAGAATGCCGGCAAATACTTCTACTGGGATGCGTTCCACCCCACAGCCAAGATCCACAAAGAGATTGCCGAGGCAGTCCTTCATCTACTGTAGAGAGAAACCCTGGACTGTGCACGCATAGACTACGCAGGAAACCACTCCGACCTGAGCAAAGTATAATTCTTGATATGAGATGTTCAAACAGAACGCCAGCGTATTTCTTCTATGTACTGCCTCAAATTTCGCAGACGTCTCCATTCGCATCCCGAACAGAGTCTACACTGCCACTTTTACTGATTTTCAATCGGCTGTTTCGTGTTGCCCCATTGATTTCTGACCCCAAAAGTTGGCCTTTTTACCTCCGTTGCGGCCGCAGCCTTCCTCACCATTGAACACAAAAGTCAATACCATAGTTGTTTGATAGCTATACCCCTGGCATAATTTCATGCGCTGAGATGAGTCAACATCATAAATAATCCTTGAAGACTGAGCAATTGAAGGCATCATTGTCATATCGATGAAAAGAGAGATGTACTCTTTGTGCATTAATTTCTTGGTCCACGCAGCAAATCGAACCCCTTCCAAGTGAATAGTGAGCGAAAGGGAGCGAGAAGAGCCATGGCTGAATGAAAGATCAATATAGGAAAATCAACCAACGTGCGCGGGGGGTATTATGTTTTATAAAACAACACAGGTACTATGCATGAGTACAAATGCCTTAATAAACCATCGAAGGATGTTGAAAAACATCGCCAGGGCCCGTCTGTCACGGATCGGCTGAGTGCTACGAACGAATTAAGCTGACCGGGGCCGCGTGGGGAGGTCGTGTTGCCTCTAATCGCCATTCTTGGATTCGAGATTCCATCTCTTGCTATTTTTATCGAAAAGCGGTATTATATAGTGGAATATAGTCGGTGACTATGACCAATCCCATCCATGGCTGCAGGAGTAAGGAGATGAGAGCGAGGGTGGCTGCTTTTCGCTTTGGCTGTTGGTCTAGCACCTCCGCGTCCTTTTGCGAACAGGGCTCCGATTCTTAGGCCCTTGTCTGCTCCGCGGCCAATTTTTTTACGCTTGGAATGCCCTGTCGCCCAGATGGAAACAAAAGAAACCTAAGAGGACGGATCGCCTTTTTTTTCGTAGCCCAACACTCACGTCGGAGTGGGATAAAGTGGTTGGCGCCTTTTCATTTTATTTTTGGCCCTATTTTCCCATATTTCATTTCCCCTCTCTCTCCCTCCCTCTCTCTTTCTTTCTCTTTCTCTTCCTCTTCCTCCCTCCCTCCCTCCCCTCTCTGGCCCCGCAGCAGAGATCAATTCATTTTCAGGCACACGCTGTGGCCACTCCTTCGCTCACATCTTCATTTCAGCATGATCGGCCGTCTCTCTTCTCCCTCCTCCTCGTGCCTGTCCCTCCTCATCGCCGTTGCCCTCGTCCATATCCCGGTCTTGGTGCTTGCTCAGGACGTATGTCTTATTTTATTTTTTTAAAAAAAGTTTTCTGCCACCAATAACAAAATGAGATTGCTGTCGATCTAGCCCACTTATATTTATCATCTTATCATCTTGGCTCTCTTTAGGCGGGGCCCTCGGTCTCACCCCACGATCCAAGTCCCATCTCGGACCCACCCAGCTCCTCAACCACCAGTCCTCTAACCACCACAATCGACCCCACCGCCACCACCACTACTACTACCACTACTACCACCACTACTACCACGATAATCTCTGCTACTACTACAATATCTCCTACCACCACTACAATCCCAATAACGATCCCAACCACAACCACGACAGACATCCCCACCATCAGCACGACCCCTCTTACAACCGATACTTCCTCCTCAAGACCGCCCTTTACGCAGCCCGCAAACCCCTTCCCCTCCACCCTTACCCTCACCTCCTCTATACCCTCCCAGTCCACTCTGCCCCCTTCTGGCGCCGGTTCCAATGGCTCCTCGTCCTCGTCTACCTCCACCAACGTCCCCGTAATCGTGGGGTCCGTTGTCGGTGTTGCTGCTCTCGCGATCATCATTGCCACGTCCGTCATCTGCTATCGCCGCCGCCGTCGTAACAATCGCGAGCTGACATTCGATACCCTGCAGGGTATGGGTGCTTCCTCATCGGGCGCTGATAAGAGAATGAGCCATGGCTATCTTACAAGCGGTAGCCCTACCATGAGCGGAGGGGCTGGACTAAACAGTATGACCTCGGGGGGATACGAAGATGGATATGATTACGAGATGCAGTCTAATGCTGGCTATCCTGTTCAGCAACCCTTCAACGGCGGGTATGACAATTATGGCGATTCCTCGCCCCACCAGGGCTATCATCCAAGTCCTGCCGTCTTCCAGGAGGACCATCATCTCCCAATGACAGCTCATTTTGCAACTGCAAGCTCTATGGGTCGAGATAGGACTGGGTTCGACCAAAACCTGCCCGAGGTCATGTACAATGGCGCCGGACCAAATAATCCAGCTACTACAGGATACTCTAACGGGCACGACATGATTATCGACGGTGCTTGGAACAATGACGCACAACACGGCGGGCTCTGGGTCGCCAATCCTGAGGCCCAGTACGCAGAGCACGAGATGACCCAGCATTCCGACGTTGGATACCATGATTATGCTTCCGGGGCAATCGTACAATCAAGTCCACATTTCGCAGACGCAGTTCTGCAATCAGCCCAGTCGTTGGACTCAACTCTTATTGGATCCCCCTCCCAGTCAAAGGCCGGCCACAGTACCAATCCTCAGTGCTTGCCTGACTCGCCTCTTTTGCAATCAGGCGCATTGAGAAGCGGAGACATTTTTTTCGGCCAGGAGGGTGGATCAGGATATATCTCTCCCAGAATCACATCCCCTAGGGCTGCTGCTAGGGAGCTTGGTTCCTCTGCTAGCCCGAGGTTGATGAACAACCGCGAGCCCCGGAGCATTGAGCTGTCCAGACAATCGCCCAGCCCGAGGCCTTCGGGTGAACACATCCAGAGCTATGCGGCGGAGTATGCCAACCGCGCCTCGGCTGAGCATGGCAGAGGATCGCCCTTGAATAACCACAGTAAGAGCCTTCGCGCGCCTCGTCGCGAAGACTGGTCATAATCAAGGATTATCATATCTCACACCGTCTCATATACACACTTAATGTAAAATAAAGAACGTTTGTGACAGCACATTTTCATATTGGTGGCAGCCAAACAGAAAACACTCGGAGGAGGAAGAGGGACTGAGCAACAAGTCAAGAGGCGATTCGAATCCAATCGATTCGTCTAGTACGCTCTTCCATCCTCCGCAGCCTTAATCACTTTCACCATGAACTTCCTTCGCAGCGCAACATCGGTATGACCACAGCAGAGCGACTTCTCCTGGCAGCTACCACTTTTTGGTTGCTCCTTACGATCTGGATGAATCTTTCAACGGATGACTAACACTGCATTCGTTTTCGATAACGGACTGGCCCAACGTAACATAGACTCTCCGCCCCAGTAGCCACATTCTCACCCGCCGTGCAGCTCTCCCTGCCACGACCTTTGCTGTGCGCCACCTTTCCGACTCTACCAAGAAGACCATCGAGGATGTATGTAGTCAGCTAAACTGCAGGGTATCGATACTGTGCATGTTTATTTCAGTACCACAACCACTGACATCTATTTCCATTTGATCTGAATACTATATCCACGTCAGGCCATTGCCCAAAACAAGCTGGTTGTCTTCATGAAGGGAACCCCTGAT
Organism: Gamsiella multidivaricata; assembly: GCF_025024155.1. Taxonomy (NCBI): domain Eukaryota; kingdom Fungi; phylum Mortierellomycota; class Mortierellomycetes; order Mortierellales; family Mortierellaceae; genus Gamsiella; species Gamsiella multidivaricata. Next base: position 44,695 of record NW_026251840.1, read on the forward strand.
GCCCCTCAGGTAAGGATGGTCAAGTTATGTAGATTGCCGGTCTTTGTTCTGAAACACATCGTACCTGATCCGGACTGACCTGGGATTTATCGCTGCTGTGGGATAATAGTGCGGATTCAGTCGTGCTGTCATGCAGATCCTCACTGTCCAAGGTAAAGACAGTGCTATGCCTGCATTTGAATCCTGTAATGTATGAAATTGTTTAGTAACGTCGAGTGGTTTCTGTCCTTGCTGAAAAATAGGAGTTGACATGCAAAACTCGTTGAAGAGCTTCAACATTCTAGCCGACGAGGAGCTTCGCAGCGGTATCAAGGAGTTTTCGTAAGTTGGCACGGTCCGGAGCCGTTTAAATGCGCTCATATTACAAGCGCTTTGCTTGACACCTAAAACGACCTGATTTATACATAAACTCTTGTAGATCGTGGCCCACTATTCCCCAGGTATACATCAATGGCGAGTTCGTCGGAGGATGCGACATCATGCTCAACATGCACCAGTCTGGCGAGCTCGAGAAGCTATTGCTCAAGGAGGGCTTGGTCGAGCCCGAGCCCGAGGAGAACCCCCGCGCATAGATACACTTGCATGCAGATCACTGGCGAGAGAGCACGAATAAACAATCAGATTTTCAGTATTGCTATCTTGCACCCTCGTCTTATCTTTGCAACCATGGACCTCGGACTGGAACGTGTCACTCATCTGCTCGAGGCACTTGCCCCTGCTGTCAACAGCTCATCCCCATCAGTAACCTTGCATCCGCTTCCACCACACCTCGCCTTTCCCATCATTCATGTCGCTGGCACCAACGGCAAGGGATCGATCTGCGCGTACCTGTCGTCGATCCTCCAGGCGTCTGGTTACCGCGTCGGTCGATACAACTCACCTCATCTCATCACACCCAGGGACACGATTCAGATTAACAACCAGCCGATCTCAGAGGCCGATTTTCAATATGTCAGCAATATCGTTAAGCAGAAGGATTCACAGCTGGGCTTAAAGGCGACCTCATTCGAGTTGTTGACCGCAATGGCGTTTTATTGGTTCGCCCATGGTCATGATGGCGATGGTCCTCAGTCGGGACAGGATCCTAGTGAGAACCAGGGGGCCGTGGATATTGCAGTGATCGAGGTCGGCGTGGGTGGTCGATTGGACGCGACAAACATTGTTCCTAGCCCGAAGGTCTGTGTGATAGCGTCCATTGGAATGGATCACGGCGCTCTACTAGGCAACACAATCGAGGAGGTCGCGTCAGAGAAGGCGGGTATTATCAAGACAGGAACTCCTGTCGTCATTGCACCGCAAGCTGAGGGACAGAGGGTGTACAAGGTGCTGGAGGAGAAGGCGTTGGCTGTGGGACTGTCACCGGATCAGATCATCAAGGTGCAGGCAGCTCGTTGGACCGAAGCACAGGACGATCCAGCTTCGTCGGGAACAACCATGGCAGCAGCAGCAGCAGTGGGACATTGCGCAGTTCTGGAGGACGGATTCAAGTTCTGGATTCCACTGCTGGGTGATTTTCAATTGGAGAATGCAGCGGCTGCCATTGCCGCGATCCGCGTCTTGCGAGAAGTGGGGAATGATGGCCATGGATATGAGTCATGGAACAAGAAGATTACAGACGATACGATTCGACAAGGCATCAGGAACACTGTTTGGCCAGGGCGGTTACAATGGATCGAAGGCCCAAATGCTCCAAGAGAGGTCCAGGGAAGAATACTAGTGGATGGAGCTCATAACCCCGCGGCAGCCATTGCACTGCGCTCCTTCGTGGATGAACACATTACATCGCTGAGTTCAGGTCATGACTCGAGACGGATACATTGGATCATGGCGTTTACAAAGGGCAAGGATATTGAGGAGATGTTTGATGTTTTATTCTCTGTAGGATCCAGTCATGTCCAATCTGGACAGGATACATTCTCAGCTGTGGAGTTTAGTTCGCCCGAGGGTATGCCCTGGGTATCACCTATTCCTGCACAGGAAGTTTGTCAGCGATTACAGCGGCAACAGGAACGTGTGCATGGCGAAGGGAAGGGCTGCCTCGTTGTCCGTGAGTTTGGAGCGGATCTGAGGGCGGCTTTGGAGAGGGTTGGGAGGGATCGACAGGCTGGCGACGTGGTTGTACTCTGTGGGTCACTGTACTTGGTTGCAGATCTCTTTCGCTTATAGCCAAATAAAGGAATCAGAGACGTAACACAAAGATGAGCGCGACAATCTTAGTGGGCGAAGTGCGTGACCTGCAGTAGTGGTGCTCGATGGCATCCACTTCTCTCGTCTTCAACTCTTGCTTCTCCTGCTCGCTGTCCTTGCAGTCTACGCCATCCAACTTACCTGTTGCCCCATTGCAAAAAAAGAGGTAAGAAAAGGCAAGTGCCAGGTCCTCTCGTCGCTTAAACGCTTCTCTGAATCTGGCAGTTGGATTGGTTTTGGTGGCGGCGGTTTCAGTTTTTCATCGCAGTTTTGGGCTAGTGGCACTCGTCAAGTTGGGGGATGTGCGTCTGTCTTCCCTTTTTTTTCCCCCCTCAAGGAGGGGGTATGGGGCAAAGTACCAGCTAGTAATAAAGTCACCAATATCGATTATGATGCGATCACAGCTGCAATGGCGATGTTGAGATCTATTCGATACATGTACCGATATGCTTTCTTGATACGATTGTGTTATCGCGCTGATCTCTTCTCACCGGTGTATGCTGCTGCTGCTCAGCCCTGGTTTGGTCATCATCGACCCTCTGCTTGCTGGTGAGCCAACAAAACATTCATTCATTGTCCCCAGTGTTTTCTTTATTACTCTTTGCCCCACAGTTCCCTGGCCCATTCATTTGCTGCCCAAACCTGTGGTATGCATGGCAATATTGTTCTCATGCACGGGAACTCGAGGTCTCTTTTTTTTTTTTGGGTTGCATCTCTCTTCGTTCATCCTCGTCGCTTTCTCTTTCGCTTTTGCTCCTCTCTTTAATCCCTTCACACTCAACTCTGTACACTTTAACCCAAACAAACATACTATTACAGCTGCCTTCAGACTAGCAGAAACCATCATTCATCATGACAACATATAAGCAGCGCGCACCTTTCCATCGCCAGAGTAGCAGACACTCGCCCGACGAAGACCTAACTGAAGCCCGCATTGTCTCTTCAACAAAGGGAACCCAGTCCAATTTCTCTGGCGCCCACGCCCATTCTCATGCTCCTGGTCTGTCGTCAACAAACCCCTCAGACGAGATTTTTGAAAACGGTCTGGATCAGGAATGGACATCTATTCGTCACACAGCCAGTGCTCGCGTGAGGGCACGGCAACAGCAATACCTCCACCAAGCACAGCAACGTGCACAAGAATGGCATTTTGTTCTTGGCCAGTATCAACGACCCCCACTGAGCACAGCAAGCAGTACCGGCACCGTAGCTCAGGGAGGGATCTCCTCAGATGAATACGAGGACGTTCTTAGCGGGAATGAAGCAGCTTCAGTCATGGACAGTACATGTGGTCGAGGTCTCAGGGATACAACACTACAACTACGTCCACAAAGCTATCGAGAGCGAACCAGCAGTATGGGTCAGTTGAGCGCTTACAGTTACTCTGATCTGCCAAGCGAAGAGCTCGAGGACTTGGACGAATCCGAAGACTTTTCGATCTGGTCTCAAGACGACGAGGATGTGCATTCGACCTCAACTGTGTCGCGCCCTAGACTGTCCAAGTTCGCGTCCCCCTACGCAGCCTCGGTTTCGTCAACAACCTCGCTCAACAACATGATTCACCCTTCGTTTGGCCACCACTTCGGAGGAGGCGCTAGTAACCGAATCCAGAACCAAATGCCCTTCCACGACGGCTCTGGGAACTTTGTGTCGTATCGCTCGTCATCATCACAGCTAGGATTATCTGATCACGAGTCGGATCATGGTGGGTGGGAAAGCTCCTCATCCACTACATCCTCGGCCCTCAAAGGGGAACGTATACCTCAGAGCCAACAGACATGGAACGTGGGATCAAGACGACCCGTTTCCTCCACTGAGTTCGACTCAGTAATTCACAATATTGCTCAACTGCAGACGCGACAAGTCCAACAACCACACAGTAATGCGTCAACATACACCTTTGGGGCTCACGGCAACACCTCCTCGCTTCGCCCACCGCTACCGGCCGCCTCTGTGACGCATGGCAAGAAGTCGATTGGACCATCTAAACTTCAAAAGTGCAGCATTTATGAAGCCGAGATGGAGGATATTGACGCTATGGTCATTGATATCCCCTCCAAGCAAGGATGGCTCCAGGCGTTTGAGCAGGCCTTGATCGCTTTCAGATCTGGAGAAACCGAGCTGGATATGGACGATTCGATGCTGGTAAGTGAAGCATGGCCAGCCTGTGTACAGCTATGAATGACATGACAATGACACTAAAGCGAACCGTATTGCAACCCTAGGTCAGTCCTATTAGAGCACTGGCGCGTCACTCGACGCAGGAGGATGCAATAGATCTTGTTGGGCTTTCGAAGACTCTGATACCTGAATCGTTGGCTGGTACCTCAGAATCATTAAAGGCTAGACCCCACCGTTCGTTGCCAAATTCAGACACTACCAATACCGTAACGAGTACTCGCTTGCCTGTGATCACGTCCTCATCATCAATTGAATCCTTCGCCGGCTCCACTAAGGACAACACATCGGCAGACATGAGGGAAGTAAAGCAACAGATATCAGAGTCATCATTGGAGACGCTTCAACGACTCCAGAAGAGACACAGGACCAGTTATCAGGACTTTAGCGCTCTGCATGCACCCCTTGCCTCGACTACTTCCTTCGGCATGGAGGGATCTCAGGCGGACCCCATGCATATCCACTTTTCACCGACCATTGCGATGAATCATCGGACTCAAGACAACAGCTTCGCAGACAGTGGAGGAGAGTCAAGTTCACGGACGGATATTGTCGACTTTCAAGGCCAGACAAAGTACAAATTTCTTTATCTGCTCCACTGCGTGCTGCGATGTTTGATGGGAATGATAACTAATGCTATGCGCATTCGTTTTTTCATTGCTCGGTCCAATAGTGAAAGCGATTCGAACTTACTGACCTCAGTGATATCCTCTCTTCGCCGATTCCGTGACCATGTCAAGTCTAACCTGCTGCATGCAGAATTTGACGACGACGAGGGCGACGATGGCACGCACAAATTTCTATCAGGACTTGGGCTTGAGGGCGATCTAGGGATCGAATGGGCCACAGCCGGTCGAGGCACACCTCAGTCACTTTTGGATAAGCACTGTGAGAGTAAGCTGCCTGATGCTCCTGTAGCTACACTCGGTCGACATACAGAGACCTCGGCAGCTTTTTTCTCAAATTCTAGGCCAAAAAGGGCCATAGCGCGAGAAAGTATTCGGCGCACTGGCAGCGATTGTGGACTGGAAAGTATGCTGCGCGACCAGACCAAGGAACCTGTCCCGAACACGGCTACTTCCTTTTGAAAGCTGGGAACCAGGAAATAAACTCAATTTTGCCACTAACTCTGTTACAAACGTGATTTACGGGTCAAGTCACACATTCGAATATTCTGTAAACAACCTATGCGCTTCCCCCGCCTTTAGACGAGCAGCGATCTCCATTCATCTTCGCGCCGTCATCTCTTCGTCGAATCATCACGCTGCTGAAGCAATCACATAATGACCTCTCGAGCAGCAACAGTGGCCATGTCCTCGACTTTGTCCTCAAAGGCTGCCACCGCTAACTTCCGTAAACTGATGGCAAGTCCGCAGACGCTGAGCAGGACGCTGGCTGGACTTCGAGTTCGCCCTGCCACTGACTATGTACACCAATGGGTCCCTGTCCCTGGAGTCGCCACCGCCAAGAAGGGATCTTCATCAACAGCAGCATCAGTATCACCATCACAGCCTGCAGCACCATCAATACTGACGGCCACAGGAGAGCGTACCCGAATGCGCTGGCAGCAATCGAAGGTCTCGGCGAGAGTGCTGGCAGATATCCGGAAGAAGGTTGCCCGTCTGGAGAAAGCCGGGATTGCGTTGGCGACTCACCCTGAGACGGGAGAAGCTATTTCTGCGGCACAGCTGCTGAACTTGCCTGCGCCCAAGCCTTTGTCGACAAAGACTGTGCGTATGGGTAAACCGGATAAGGGTCGCAAGCACGACAGGACTGCGCCTGAGAGGTAAGAAGACTGCCAGAGGCTTCTGCGAGAAAAGTGAAGACGAAAGAAGGAAACGGAGGATCGGGCTAGGACCGTATACTGATGCCACATCCCTGTGGGTTTGTTTTTGACGCGGATTGTTTATGAATATAGGAAGGCGAAGGTTGCTAAGGCCATTGCAGAGATGCCAAAGACGATCGAGACCTGGAAGAAGGTAAGCTATTGTTTATTGCTGCACATATTTCCTTGACGGCACGGCCTCCTTTTTTTTTTTTTTTTCATTGTTGTTGTCATTATAAATGCTAATGGCCCTGTTGCGTTGTGTATGTTTAGGCCAAGGCTGCTGAAAAGACGAAGACAAAGAGCACTCTGCCATTCTAACCCCCCTCCCCCATCCTCCTGATATCGGAAGCAACATCCCAACGCGTCAGCACGATCAGAATTGATTTTTTTTTCTCTTCAGGAACGACATATAGAAATCAAATTAAAGACTTTTTGCATGGACGATATTGTGTTGGATTGCAGCTGGTAGTAGGTCCCTATCATCTTGCAGGAAGCGATCCGGTAAAAAAAACGACGTTGGTTTTCTATCAAGGAGCTTTGCAGACATAATTTTGCGGACCCATCATTTTGCATGAGGCCATTGGATTAAAGATGGTGTTGGGGAGTTTTCTATCAAGGAGTTGTGGGAAGCATTTCCCTCTGTTCCTATGTTTCTAGGTGCATCTGGTAGGACGATCAGGTGCAAGAAAATGCGCCATAGCCATCGTACGATCTCACTTTGTGACATAAATGTGCCCTGTGCATGTGTATACATGTATGACAAACGCCCTGAAGATGTGTCCTTGTGCAATCGAACCACTTCCACCATTGAAACAACCTGTAGACCAACATCGCTACCCCCAAAAAGGACTTTTTAAAAAAAGGGTACAGTTGTAGTATGCGCCGGCGGTAAAGGCGTGCATCTAGTTCTTTTCCTTCAGACACATGTTTGGGGGCGGGAGACTACAGGGTGCAGACTGAAGGGTGGGGTAAAGCGAGAGCACTTGGAACGACAGATTCAATTGGACTGGACTGGATTGGACGGATGCTTACACGTACATGCTCATGTGTGTACGCGTTTTTTCTTTCCTTCTCCACTCCCACACACTGCTCCCCGCACTGGTCTCTTCCCTCCGATGGAGAACGACTTTTATTCCTTCTCCACCTCCCCCCTCTCTCTCCCACTCGCCCCTGCACATCTGCCTCTTGTGCATCTTGTAGAGCTTGCGCTTGTTTGTCCAGTCGATCTCTCTCCCTCTGGTTCGTTCCCTCGGACCTGAACCCAACCTTGCTGGATACTTTTTTTTTTTCCTGCTCCACAAACCAACTAAAAAAAAAAATCGCACCAACTGACTGTGTTCCGTCGTATTAAATAGTGTAACAAAACTAAGCGCGCAAGTGCTGCCCTTCCGCTCTTTGTGTCTCCTGTCTCCTGTCCACAAGGAAAGGAAGAAGGAAAAAGAAGGCGAAGGGCTGCAAGCGAGAGAGAAAGAGGGCAAGGGAAGGGAAGAGGGGAACAACCTTCTTCTCCCACGTTTCCTTCTCTTTCTTTCTTTCTTTCCCCCTTCTTCTTTCCTCTTCTTCTTTCTCCGTCTGCATTCTCATTCCTCCTCCCGCTTTCTTTTTTTTTTTTTTTTTTGCTCATTCCGGAATCACAAAAAGCAAAAGACTAGCGGTCATCCCTTATTTCTCCACACAACTGACACATTCGTACCTGAACTGCACCAGGCGACACAATTTCTCCACAAACGTGTTTCCTTTCGCAGCACAAAAAAGGAACTAACACCTCTCCAGTCTTCAATTGCACACCGCTCTACTCTCTACCAATACCGTGCAGATCCTCATGAACTTCTCGTCGCTCCTATCCGACCATGAGCAGAAGGCATTCTCCGCGTTTCTAGGCCAATTAGCTCAGGAGGAGCGCTACAAGCACAACTCGTCCGCCCCTCCGTCCACGGACCCTGCGCTATCGCATCAGCAGTTCCAGCACCAGATGCAGCACAGACAGCTGCTGCCCCTGCTTCCATTGTCCTCTCCGCCAACCTCTTTCAACGATCCCTCATCTGGTGCGGTACAGCAGCAGCGAGATTTAATCCAGCAAATCAGTGCCAATCCTCTTCTGGCACCCGGAGGAACTATTGACCCTCATGCGATGAGCCAGGCTTTCCTACAGAACCCGGAGCTGATGGCCCAGGCCAATGCGATCACACAAGCTATGGTTCTCGCGCAACAGCAACAGATGCAGATACAGCTGCAACAACAACAGCAGCAGCAACAGCAAGAGCAGGCAATGTTAAACCAACACGATCCCCACCATCTGCAAAGCGCCTATCAATCAGCGCATCAGCAGTCGCTCCAGCGCCAATACCAAGAAAATTCGCCTCCAGGACAGTACTCGCCTGACCAGCAGCAACAATACTACGGCCGTGGCATTTATGAACCCACGTCGTCCCCTGGCGGCCCGAGGACGATCACAAAACGAAAATCGCAGACGAACCTGCACACCGGTGATTCGGATGACTTGACACCTCCGCCTCTGCCTCACAATGGGAGCGTGCATCATCCTGGATCTGGATCGTATTCGTCTTCACCCAATGGCTACTATGAAGCTGGGCATGTGGCGCATGAAAACGAGGATGAGTATGGGCGACTAACGAAAAAGACGACAAGTCGTAAGGGATCATCTGGCACAGAGTCGTCATTACCTTCCAAGAGTGGCTATCGATCGAGTCGTGACGGGTACGATGCTCATCAACGCAATGGCGCTCGACGAAAGACAAGCGGATCATCCTCGTATGACATGAGTGGGCGAAGGACGGATTATCATGTAGAGAAACGGGAGGACAGCGAGGAGATTTCTTTTCCGGGACCAGTTGCAGAGCATCGGAATGGGTTGACCAGCAGCAACGTCTCTGGACTAATGGGCGAGAAGGAGGTCTCGAGACACCGACAATCTTCATCTGCAGACAGTCAGACATCCAGGACACGCTCGCCACCCTCGAACCAGGCACAGTCAAGAGCCAAGAAGGCGCCACACGAGCTGTTGACAGATGCAGAGAAAAAAGCGAACCATATTGCCTCTGAACAGAAGCGGCGCCAGAACATCCGCATTGGATTCGACTCTTTGGTGGAGATTGTTCCCACGTTGAGCGAATGCCACCGCAGCGAAGCGCTCATTTTGCAGAAATGTACGGTTTCTGTTTGTTTTGTATTTTTCGGTCATAAGGTCGATGTTTTATGCGAGAGCTCGAGAAAATAAGATGGTTCCTAACATTACTTCCTACTTTACGATGCACGTTTATAGCCGTTGACTACATTCACCGACTATTGAGTCAGAAGAACGAACTCAAAACTCGGGTGCGGGACCTGCAGGCCAACCTTGGAGAACCCAACGAGGACGATGACTCTGTAAGTTATCTTTTTTCTTGTCGTTCGCGAACAACAACAACAACAGAGTTCGTACTTTTTTTCCTTCGTTGCATCTCGAGATCTCTTGTCTTCCCTTCCTTGTCTCACCACGCGGCGCGCTCATTCACAGCGCGACTATTTTCTACTTTCCCTGTTTTCTGTTGTCTTTACTCTGGAATGATGGATGTATGTATTCGACCTATAGTACTGTCCCAAAAATCTACAATGACTGTCTAACATTCCAAACGTCTCGCTGCTCAATTGGCGGATAGGCATCCGACATGGAGATTGAAATGTACCACTGAAGCCCGGCCGGTCCTGCACCTTTTTATGTGTATACGATTTTGGGAGAGGGGATTATGCGCAGGATGTGCAAGCTGCGAAAGGCACATCGACAGTTATCCCTTCCTCTTTTTTTTTCCCACATTAGCTTTTTTCGATTTTTTCCCCCACATACACCATCCACCTGTACGCCCCACTGATGTATCATGACACTCTTTCCATACCACTATCATGTAAAGCTGTGCAATCAAGCTAGCTTTGAATGCGCCCTTTTTATCCTTTTCAGTGCTCCCTATATAGTTAATGACCTTGTTCCGACTCCTGTAAATAGTACTTTAGAGTCCACGATATCCCCTGCCTAGACTACCACAATTTTTTATGAATCCTACAACCCAGAAACGATCTCCAGTGGTAAATTTTGACTGGGTAGGGTTGGCCCAGTTACTGTTTCTATTTATCCGGGCTAGCGAAGGGATCGCGGAGCGCCGTGCTCTCAGGTCAATGTCCACGATATTGTAAGCTTCGATATTGTCCATCGCTTGCAGCCATCCCCCGAGAGCCTGCGGTCCCTCTCCTTCATGATATAACATAGGCACATCGACGAAATCAAGAACTCATCCGATTTAACAACAGCATAACCCAACGATGTAGCTTACGTATTGTATTGATAATAAATATATGGCATTTAATAATGATACTGTGAAGGAAAAGTTAGTAAAAAGCGACGAATAGATCATTAACAGCGTACCGTCTTAAAATATATCCGTGCATCATCGTGAGTTTATGTGTTGAAGCGTTTAGCGCCTTAAACGGAAAGACTAGGCCTTAGGCCTTGTGGATCTTTTAAGTCATTATGTAGGCCGCCCTGTCGAATCGATGGTGCGCAACGCGTCGTGGGTCGCTAAATTTCTTTCCGCTCAGATTGTTCTCTGGCACTCTCAATGTCTCTTTCTCATGAACTTGGATCAGTAAAGGGGATCCGGCTCAGGAATTTGACGCTGTGTTTCCACCGATCCGAACTTGGTTGACTTGAACGAGGTTTTGAGTTCTGTAACACTTGGATTTAACTGCAGCGTCTCTCCTCCTTGTTCCGCTTGTAAAATCGTAGCTGACCGTCGGGCGCTATCGCTTTTTTTCTTTTTGATTCAGCCAGTTCCTGTACGAAAACGTCGGGCTGTGAAAGAGCGACCCATCTCACCAGCTGGTTCGTGGCCAGACTGGGGTAATGGGTGTCCAGCGCATAGAACGTTGTGGACACAGCCTTGCCTTGCCGGGGTCTACCCCCAGCGACATCCATGTCGTCCCTATATTGCCCGAAAGCTTCAGAGTATGCCTGTGAATCTGGAAACAACGTCTCGATATCCTTCATCTGAATCTGGTCTTTGGAAGACTGATAACAGGGCCTGATGTCGAATGCCAGGACTTGTAACTACACTTTATCTGTGCGTAAAATAGCGATGTCGGGGTCGTGCGAGAATTTAGAAATGGGCTGAGGAACCTGGCGCTCGTCCGCGACCGCCCTTTTCCCCTCTCTATCAAATTCGAAAGTTCTCTTCACGTACTACACCAGAGAGACTGACTCGTAGGTACTCTCGAACTCCCGTTTCAGCGCCACTATTGCCGTTGGTTCTTTGTATGTCGCCGTGTTGAGCAAGTTGCTTCAGATTTTCTAATGCTTCAATGGCTAAGTAAAAGCGACCGACAGCTCTTCTCCGTTGTCATGAGACCCTATTCCTCTACAATGGTTGGCTCGTGTGGGCGAAGACCGAAATAGATCTAAAGGCTGATCTTCCTTGCGATTTTCAGAAAGGATGATTAACATGCAGGCAAACTCGCGTACGATCTGGCTAAAGTAACTCGATCCGGCGAACCGTTTTGATAAGATGCAAGGGATGTTCAGAACGACCATTTTGAAAATTGTCGACTTGATCGAGAATAAAAATACATGGACTCTAGATTGGCTTTTGGCCTTTCGTGTCAATTACTGTCAACTGAGGACTCGCGGTCTCCCATGCTGGTGATTCACTACTTTTCGATCAGAATAGGGTTGTGCGCGTCAACACTGTCTCTGTCTACTTTCACCGCCCGTGTCCTTGTATCAAGTATACGCACGACCTTGTGGCGGACTTGATCAATTGTTGAATTTGTGTGCCCGGTGCGTTCATGATGCAGCTTGGACAGATGCCAGACGCGAGGTACTCTTCCGTCTACGCAACACCGTATCCGAGAGCGGCTGTTTAAACATTTGTAAAAATATTATTTTCATAGAATAGCGAGGAAAGAGGGACGACCGCGCAAACATTGGCTACTCGTCCTCGTTTCTGAGTGTAATTAAAAGATGGAATGTGATCGAGTTACTGCCGCATAGGAACCAGAGTATGCTTGTATTGTGGGACTCGATCACGAGGCGAGGTTCTTGTTAGCAAAGAAACGGCAGACACTACGCGCTAGAGGCAAAGGAACAGGATAAGGAGTTGATTTTCGAGTTCTCTGCTACTTACCTTGTCGTATTATTCTATGGGAGAAGGGTTGTACAGCAACAGAAAGGCAGCATAAAGAGAAACCCAGTGTTGATTTCAAAGCAGGGTTCGAGAGACCGAGTGAAAGAACGAGCCTATTTTGACCTACAATTCTTTGGATAGCTTAGCAGACTAGGAACAAGAGCAGGTCCTTTTAGGCCCCAGAGGTCATACATACCAAGCAAGTCTCCTAGGTGACAAAGCACAGCACTTTAAGAGGATAGCCCAACCATTTTGGATAGCATGCTAAGACCACTTTGCCCGATAAAATAGTAGTGAATTTCATTATTGTCACCCTATTTCCCAAGCAATAGTTTTCATGTCTCTTTATAATCCGCGGCGGATCGATCATAGTGCAAGCTATACTCTGGAGCATCCAGAAGGGAATACTGATGTCTTCCCAGCTTTGTGGTTGCCATGAAGTCGTACATGATTACCGAGCGCTCCCGGTGCTCCTGGTGCTATTGTTGATGCTGTTGCTGTTGCTGTAGCACGGCCAGCAAGGCCCGAAGCGCGGTTCTGGTTACAATCGCATGGTGTAGCTACTGGAAGAAGTACAGTCCAATGAAGCCTGCGATGTTTGAGCCGGCCATAGCGCGGCTCACGACAAACGCGCCACAGTCTGCAGCGGCTCGTAATAAAGGCGAACGAATTAGTTGCTCAGCAAACAGGCAACTGAAGGTTTTAAGCTCGCACAGCATTGTAGTAGCGACGAGCGAAGAGGTTCGATTAGCCATTGGAACCATTGGATTGTGAAATAGAAAGGGTATCACGTTGAACAGGAAGAGAATAGAATGAACGGGGAAAGGTATCCACTGAGCAGGCTGAAGACACTACGTTGGATAAAAACTTGGAAACTCTATTTACTGAGGCAACGGCCATCCTCAACCTTGAAACATAGGATGGCTTCAACAAAGCTTTGAATGCAATAGAGATCAATGGTACATGGGAGGAGCATCCGCAGTTGGCGACTACAGGACCGAGAAGTGCTCTGGCTGGTGAGGAAAAACGCGTTCTGATGTGTGCACAAAAATTAAACTCAAAGCTGCCAGACTCAAAAAGAGGAAGGTATTCACTTCAATTCAAAACATCGTTTTATCGATTCCCTTTCTCATTTCAGTAGGTGACTTCGGTTTCAGAATACAAGCCACTGGCTCTCCTCAAAGGACAAGGGTACGCGCAGGGCAGAACATCACCTTCCGCTTCCTTGCCAGTACCATCTCCCCCAAGACAACCAGGGCGCATCACTACTCAGCCTCCATCGGCAACATCGCCACCGGGATAACCATCGTCAAGCACGCCATCTCCAACCTCTATCTGCTGTATCGAGTCTGCACAGGCTGTCTGCAACCAAACAGGGACGATCCAGACCCTCCAGACCCAAAACAACATAGTCAAGCAACCCACCTCTATTGCCTTTATCTTCACCCTACATCTTTGCTCTGCCGCTTTCTCGCTACTTGCTCTCTGTGGCCACACCCACCTCACTCTGTTTCCTTGGCCTTCTAAGCTATGACTACCGGTTTCTCTTCGTTTGCCCTTGGAGGAGGGGCCACGCAAAAGCAGCGTGTCTCCTATTTTTATGATGGTAAGTATCAGGATTTTTCTTTACATTTCCCTCGTTTGATGACGATGATCGGATTCCATGCTTAACGATTCTACATGGTTCTTATATGGCTACTTAGACGACGTTGGAAACTATACCTATGGTCTTGGTAAGGATTGCTGCCACCATTTTAAAAAAATTATCCATGCCTGCATGATTATTTATGGTACCGATCGACGTTGTCCACGTTTAGGTCATCCCATGAAGCCCCATCGTGTGCGCATGTGCCACAGCCTAGTCACCAATTATGGACTCTACAAGAAGATGGATGTCATTGTAAGATGCCTTCTCTCGCTTTTGCTACGGCCCGCTCTGAAGTGGAAGACGAGAGTCGGATTGCTGATATAGTTGATTTTCTCTTTTTTTTTTTTTTTTTTTTTTTTTTTTTTCAATCTGACCGTAGCGTCCAAAACGAGCGACTGCTCGACAAATGTCCCGTTTTCACAACGATGAGTACGTCGACTTTTTGTATCGTCTTACACCTGAAATGGTCCGTGGCGAAGGAATGTCGGAACAAACCAAACACCTTTGTAAGTTTTCACACGCTTGTTTCAACTACCCCTGTTTTTTTCTTATCGCCTCTTTATCGGACGCATAGACTGATTTGTCCTACGATTTTTCTTCGATTTTTCAGTCAACTTGGGCGATGATTGCCCTGTCTTTGACGGCCTTTTTGAATTCTGCTCCATTTCCGCCGGAGGTTCAATCGGTAAGCACATGGAAAATGATACGACAGGTTGTTCTCTTTTTGGTAATGGGTCGTGTACCATTGATCAATATTTAACACTCTAACCTCATTTGCACTGACTTTGATCCACTGGTACCTTAGCTGCCGCCAACAAGTTGATTCGTGGTGAATCGGATATTGCGATTAACTGGGCTGGTGGACTGCATCACGCCAAGAAGACAGAGGCGTCTGGATTCTGCTACATCAACGATATTGTGTTGGCTGTTCTGGAGCTACTGCGATATCACCAGCGTGTCCTTTATATCGATATTGACATTCACCATGGAGACGGAGTAGAGGAAGCATTCTATACCACGGATCGTGTCATGACGGCATCGTTTCACATGACAGAGTTCTTCCCAGGTACTGGAAAACTGGAGGAGACCGGCATTGGAAAGGGCAAGAACTATGCTGTCAATGTACCTCTGCAGAAGGGAATGGACGACTGGTCGTATCAGAATCTCTTTGAGCCTGTGAGTGGCCTAATCACTGTCAGTGCTTGCTATGGCGAAATGCACTGTTCTTTATACTAACAATTCCCTTATATCCGATCAACCATAGATCATCAAACACATCATGGAGTGGTATCGACCAGGAGCTGTGGTACTGCAGTGTGGAGCGGATTCTTTGGCCGGTGACAAACTTGGGTGTTTCAACCTGTCTATGAAGGGACACGCCAATTGCGTTGCCTATGTCAAGTCATTTGGAGTGCCTATGATCGTCGTGGGTGGAGGAGGCTATACAATCCGCAACGTTGCCCGAGCCTGGACGTTTGAAACAGCAGTTCTTCTCAATGAGCAGCTTCCCGAAGGTAGAGTGATTGTGTATCGTTTATAGAACAGTCAGCCATGGATGAGCATGGGAATGTTTTAACTGACTTGAACTGCTTCCTCGTACTTCCTGTTCATCTCTATAGAGCTCCCATACAATTCCTACTTTGAGTACTATGGACCGGAATATCGTTTGGATGTACCAGCCAACAACATGAAGAACGACAACACTCCGGAGGATCTACTCAATCTCAGGTTAGTAACAGTGTTCAGGCGCCGCTCTGCTCTGCTCTCCTCCCATGCGAGCGCATCTATTGATTATAACTGTTTAATTTGTAATCGCTAGGGCGCAGATCATTGAAAATCTTCGTCATATTCCATGCGCACCGTCAGTCCAGATGCAGGAAGTGCCGAGAGACTACACCTCATCAGATGATGAAGAGGAAGACGAAGAATATGATGTTAGGAATTCTCGTAAGTCCTGAATAGTTTTCGAGGGACATAACTACTTGCTCTATTGTAACACAGAACTGATTTGGCTATTTACTTGCGTTTATAGGACGAATTTTGGATTCAAGGATTGTGCCGGATGAGGAACTCTCGGATTCGGATGACGAGGATGGACGCCGCAATGTGCACGACGCTAATGGCTCGTCGTTGATCGGTTCGCCAGCCCTGGGCTCAAGCAGCGCATCAGGAAGATTGAGTGGACGTATCACCACCACTTCAGCAGCACACAATTTTGCTAGCCCTTTGGGAGCCACCAATGGGAGCAGTTCTGGCGGCGTTAGTAGCGTTGGCCGTAAGTTCGCAGTAGGAGCACCATCGGATGCAGTCCATTCAAAATCAAGCAATGCTCAGGGTGAATGGGGTCAGGCACCGGCGACAAAGTCCAGCAAAAGTGGCCAGGGCGCTGGCGGTGCTAATGCCTCAGCAGCAGCACGCCGCGGTGGCCGTGCCGTCATGACTACCCCATCTCAGAAAGCAAACAGTAAGGAGTCACAGTCGTCTTCGCAGCAATCGCAGATTATGTACACTACTCCGTCATCAAAGGGTCGCGAGATCCATTCCAAGGAGTATCAGCCTCGAGAGTCGCATCACCGTGAGCCTCTCCATCATGGACAGCAACCCTCTCAGGCAGCGCATCCTTCCCAACAAGCGTCTCACGGACAGAGTATGCAGCCTTCTCTTTTGCAGCAGGGTCCGCCTTCGCTTCACCATCTTTCGAGGGACCAACAGCAGATGCAGATGCAACACCAGCAGCGCGAGCACCAGATGCATAGGGAACACCAGCAACACCGCGATATGCAGATGATGCGTGAGCAGGAGCAGCGAGAACTCGAGCTGCGTGAACGAGAGCATCATCACCAGCTTCAGATGCACCAGCAGCGGAGAGTCGGTGGCAGCTCAAGCTCCAGCCGCTCAGAGTACCACTCACAGTACCCACCAGAGGAGATGATGCGGTACGGGGGACCTCCACAGGGCAGTGGAAGCGGTCATCCTAGCTACTCTCAGCATCCATCGGCCATGCACTATGGTCAGGGTCCCCCTCCACAGCCGTCGTCGCAGCTCCCACCCCCAAACCAACCACTGCCTCACGGCCACATGCACAGCGGAAGTGGATCACATAGTGGACCCCATTCACATTCGCTTTCTCACCCACACTCAATGCACCACCATTCCCAGGTCCCACATGGATCACATCCTCAGCATGTACAGCATTCGGGCCCTCCTCCACCCCATCATCATATACAGCCGCATCACCCATCTATGCCACAGCACTCGCATCATCATGGCCCACAGCCTCCATCGTCCCAGCAATCGTCAGGTCATCATTACTCTGGAAGTGCGGGAAGCGGCAGTGGCAGCCGAGGCAGCGGAACCGGCATCAGTCAAGGAAGACCTGGATCGAGCAGTGGACCTATACCTGGGATGCATTCGTCTGGATATGGGGGACCTAGTGGAGGCTATGGAGGGTATATGTCAGATCGGCATGAGGAAGGACCGATGGTGCACAGGGATCGTAAGGATCATTACAAGGAACCATCGAACATGGACCTGGATGATCCGCGAATGATGGACACGCGTGCCCCGCCACCATCGCATGGCGGACCTATGCCCCCGATGGGTCATCATTCGCATCCTTCACATGGAGGGTCGATAGACTATGGCAGGATGATGCCTGGAGGGCCTGCCCCGCCTCCTCCTCACTATGGACATCGTCGCGGAGGAAGTCATGGTGGAAGCCAGGGTGACCTGCGAGGGGCTGTGATGGGAAGTGAACCACCAGGATCTGGACCTTATGGCGGCTGGGACCGAGAGAGGATAGAACGGGAACGAGAGCGACACCATGGCTACAGAGGACCCAATGCACCTTAGCTTGCTTTGATATCTATTTCGTTTTTGTTTTTGCCTCGAATGGTCTGTTATCTCTTCTCCCATGCTTACGTCTAGTTGCTAAAAGCGATTAATCAATAAATAAATAAAAAAAGAAAGGACATACAGCAGGGATGGCTTTGGAACTACATCATTTATTTGGAAGTCGAAGTAGAATGAGAGGCGATAGTGGCGCGACGGCAGCATAATTGATCTGAGATACAGCCCAGCTCTTGGCACGGGTGTCGCGATTTATCCGGATAATCCGAAAGGGCCAAAGCAACCGGGCTGAGCAGCGTTTGTTATGAAAGTCGACGAGATAAGGTTTTGCTGAGACCATGCTTCGAAAAGAAACGTTCGCAGCTCAAAAAAAATAAAAATAATGCAATCGTCGTCATTAGTCTCCCTCGAGGTGTATTATACGCTCGTAGACCAGCACGGATTGATGCGCTGCAGCCAACCCCTCACCATGGAAGAGTGTATAACAAATTTCGGCACTCTAACACCCTTCTGGATAATTTGAAGCCGAGGGGACGCACATCCTTAGTATCCCAGGCAAAGGGCATGGGGATTCACTCTCGCACGAGTTCAATTGAAGACAAGTGTACAGCGCCTACCGAGATCGCCACGGTAGCTACATCCATGATCGGTATGCTTCCACCCGTACCTCTTCTAGAGCAATTTCATGGAATGCACCATTGGTGCTGCCGAAGAGGAGGCTGTGGTACGAATGTTGATGGGACCAGTCCATTTCTAGAACACTCACACAAACAAATATTTGTCCAAGTGGCCAAGAAAATCATTTTTTTGAGTCTGGGCTCTTGTTTGCGTATTCGAATAAAGTTTCTATCAGACGGTGGAGTAAATGGAGCAAAGCCGCCGCTGTGAGGGTGAAAGTGTCATTGACAATACCAATACCATACCTCGGCTATTCCGCAGCACAACAACAACAACAATACCGCGCCAACTTTAATCCATATAGACTAAGCTCCAGGTCTCGCATCAGTATAAGAGCACCTGTCTCCTATTCCTTTCCCCTTCTCACTCACTTTTTCACCTTTCATTCTCCTCTCCCATCAGCATCTGCTCTCTAACGCACTCTCACCTTCAACCATGATCTCTGCGGACGAAATTCTCTCCATCATCACAGCGGTGTTCTATCTCGGACTCCTCATCCACTTCGCGATCCGCTTCGCACGTTCGCGCTGGTGGATCTACTTCTTCATCGGTCTCTTCTGCGCAATCCGCATCGTCGCCTACGTAATCCGAGCCTATGTCGAATCGGATGCGGTCACCTATGGCTCCAGCAAATGGATATCCCTCTACATCACCGAGACGACCCTTCTCTCTATCGGCGTGATCTTCATCCTCCTTATCCTGGCCCGTCTCTATGCCTCGATCCTTCCAAAACTTCGCCACGTCGCCGGACACTCTCGCGGAAAATTTGAAGCGACTCTCGTGCTTCGCACACGACTCTTCCTCCTCCCAATCATTGCCTGCGTCATTGCCGGAGCTGTACTGGCTTCGCCCGATTATACGGAATCTCAACAGAATACTGGATTAATCCTACGAAAAGTCGCGGTGTTGGGTCTGATGGCCGTGGCCTTGATTTTCTTGTACGCGGCCTGGAACTATCGTCAGCGGTATCCGGAAAACAAGCGTGCATTCGAGCTCTGCTTGGTGGTTACGGGCCTATTCGTGGTCTCGTTGATCTATAAGATCGTGTATACGTTCCGAACGAGTGCCCTGACCACGACTTGGGCATATTTCGTGTTCTCGCCCTTATTGGAGTTGGCGGCCTTGGTGGTTCTGTCGGTAGATCTTCAGATGTATTTCTTGGGACGGAAGGAGGATAAGCTTCCGAAGGAAGAATTGCATGATCTTGCATAAACACATACCAGCACTTTCCATAGCTCTCCAGTCAAACAATATATATCAAATAAAGTGAGATTGGTAAATCTGAGTCGCATGCTAAAAAAAACTGCTTGACAACACCCTTAGTTTACTAGTCACATTTTGCTGTCAGAGCAGACCTTTATTCCTTGGCAACTTATGAGTTGTTCCTTGGCAACCCATGAAGGTTGCTCAATAGCGCGTTGCGTTCTCATGGGTCTATCGACGCACTCTCGTGTTCTGCTGTTTATATATGGGTAGTCCTCAAGTGCGCCAAGAAGCGATATGTGCCTTATGTTCTGGGATGGAGTATAAAGGTACAATTCCAGCTGTGTGGATGAGAAAAAATGCCAACCTATATCAGCGTGAACTGTACATGGAGATTTCCCGTATATTTATTTCATACTGAGCAGAACAGCTGGCGTTCAAAAAAAAAAAAAAAAAAAAAAAAAAAAAAGACTATATGGCAATTGTTGCTCATGAGGGGGATAGTGCGATAAGATACAAAGACAGTATGACAGGGGCATGCAAAAAACCATTTCAAATAGCTAGTGATCAGAATAAACAAGATGGAGCGCGATCAGAGGTGCTGCTCCAAGGCTAGTTGACAAACTCGGGCGAAGCAACTGATGATATCATATCATTTAATTAATGAGAAACATTTTTTACCGAATCGACTTCCTCGACTGAAATTCAGTCGAACAGGTTGGTATGTTTCCTGACAAACCGCACCTTTTTTATATATTTTTCCAAAGGCACTCACACAGCGTGAGAGACCCCTTACTTTTGAAAGAGTCTTTGTCATCACAACGGACAGCAACAGGCGCCGTTGTCTTACGAGCACGGACATTCTTATTACATCCGTTATCTCTGGAAAGCTTGAGGGGCCTGGGTTCTTCTTCAGCCCAGTCTTTTGGCGAAAGTTGAAGGAGGTCGATGCGAAACTAAAAAAATAAGGTACCTCCATTGCTTGCGCGCCTCGACCTATTCAACAAGGAAATACTTATGGGTAAGGGATCATGCATCCATGAAGCCCGGTTATGCACTGCTTAGCACAGGCGGGTGTCCGCATCCGAACAGGGGTCGAGGATCCAATCAAATACCACACATCCGGGCGTCTTTTTAAAAACGCGGCGGGCAACCTCTCCCACAAACCTCACGGCTCACTCAGAAAGAACCAGTCTGCCTCAACAGCCAGCGGCGTTTGCATTTTTTAAAGATGCCACTTGTGCTCCCACAGGATTCAGGCGCCCTTTTCAAATCTACCTCTTTTTAGAAAATCTCTGTCGTCTTTCTTCTTACAAATACTGAATCAAAAACATCAGTGTCTCGAGGCTGTCTAGGACTACTCAGGGCACTCTTCCAGCGAAAACTCGATCAAACCGTGCAACTGCATTTCATCGACACCTGCAGTCCATACAAGATAGAGGTCCACTTTCCGTGCCACTCACCGCTCTTTAGAGCCCGGATTGCCTGCTGTCTCCGGAAGGCCGCCACAACTGCCAATTCGTGAATTCATAAGAATATCAAGGTATTATGGACTTTATTCCTTGCTGCTGTTCTTCCTGCTATTTTTTGACCCCCTTTTTTCCCCACCACCCCTATTCCTACAATATCACTTTCATGACCACGCTCGGCCTCCTAATGATCTTGCTGGTCTTGGTCCGCCACTTCACCCATGATGTTCTCAATGATGGTGGCCTTAATCTCATGTTCCTCGTCGCTGTTAGCCTGCAGATTCTGAGGCGATGGGCGGGGAGGGGTGTCTCTAGTGCAGGCGGAGTAAACCGAGCTAGCTTCTGATAAACCCGATATGATGAACGGTGCTCCTTCATCTATATCACAATAATAGTTCAATAGCGTTAGTAGATGTCGAACGTGCAAGTAGGGTGTTGAAGAGATATGTTGCGGCCGGCATTGTGCACTTACCCTGTGATGATGCGCGAAAAACTGACGGGCTGGAAGCTGTGATCTCTGTGTTCCTGGCGGGACGCACATCGTATCCCATGCTTCTCAAAATCTGAGTGCAAGAGGAAGACACATCGTTCAAAGCTTCGACCATATTCGCTGCAATGTTTTACCCTTATATCTACTTACAAACAATATGTCAACGAGACAAGAGAGGGATCCTTATTTCCTGGGCAGACGGGCCCCTTATAAAGCACTACCCGTCTGCACCATGTTAAGGTACTTGTCTCTGCTCGTACGTACTGCGACGGGTAGGCAGTACTTTGGAGTGTGAGTTAACGAGAAAGAAAGGTGGTGTTTATTGATCTGGGTTTCTTCGTTAAATAAAAACAGGAGCCAGCCGGGTGTCCGGCTGTACCTGATCTAGTGACTGCCTTTCCG
>NW_026251841.1:0-64377 GCF_025024155.1 Gamsiella multidivaricata
GAGCCGGAAGGCCTCCATGCGGATGTCAAACCAATTATTAATCAACGCAAAGGCAGGAGCGATCGGAAAGGAAGTGACGAACATAGTGCAGAAACCAAACTGAATGACTTAAATTTGGCACACACACACAATTTGGGATTAGCTGTACATCGCGGACCACCACCCAAGACAAACACCACAGCGCTCATGTTTAAGCACATGTATTGGATGCATACCGCTTTTGCGAAAGCATTTAAGAATGCGGCCTTCATAACTCGGAAGATCGTCGTCCTTAATCCATTGGGGAGCCCGTGTTCTCTTTCTCGCCTCCTGAAACTCGCGTCTTTTGAGCGCCTTGGCTGCAAGGATTTGCTTTCTATTCCAGGTACATTTAATCCAACTATAGAGTCCTTTCGCACGTAAGTTATCAATTACTTTTTTTTTTTGCCAGAACAATAATTTGCACATCACGGCCATGAACTTACGGGAAGACCATCTCGAAGAGTCCGTTTAGAAACTGTTTACCGATAAAGACAACTGAAAGCTGTACTGTCAGCTCCGTTATGCACGCGTCGTAAAGGCACTTGTCCTGCAGGTCTGGCCTGTCTCGGAAAACACCGCCTCCGAACTAAGTTTATTTCATTTTTGATTCACGCCATGAATCAAAAGGGAGCGATCAGAAATTCATGCGGTGAATTCGCAGTTCATTTGTGTAATTTGACCTGTCTGATTACCGGTGCTTTAAAAAACGCGTAGTAGAAGAGCGTTGCATACATGTTTGTAAAGTCAAACAAGTACCGCTTGGTAATAAGAGAATCTACGCAGAACAAATAGCAATCAACAATTAAAATACCTTCACCTTTTCATTTGCCGCTCTACTTGTTGTTGTCGTTGCTGCTGTTACCTTCGTAGGCATCAGTGTACTTGTGATTCTCTTTGTCAGTCAGCCATTCTGCTAGTCTGCACCAGATCTGTATAGAGAAACGCGCTGGTTAAAATGTTGGTGCGATTTTGGGGGTGATGAATGCTGCCAGCTGGGCCGAAGGGTCATGTCAAGTTGTGGCCTTACCTCACCGAGGATGATAATGACGATCAAATTGAATATGGCGGTGACTACAACAGTAGCATATGCACCGCCGAGATGGTGCCTGCACGATGTTTTGAATATCATAAGGCATGCAACTGATCCTATCACAACCACGAACTATAAAACGCCTTTGTGAGATCAAGCTGTTTATATATGCTGTACGGCTTTGTATCCAGAGAACTTCATATAATTGCGTATTACTGCAAGTAGAACGGCGAGAGAGCTGGCAAATATTCGAAGTGCCTTCCAGTAGAGCGGATAGTAGGGCTCACGCTTGCCAGTAACGGGTGAGATGCGAACCTTGGTTGCCCTGAACTCTGTCCTAGGCAGCTCTATGCGCTCATAATCGTTCATGTTCCACTGGAAGGAGTAGTATTGATTTGCTCGCTTCCAAAACTCAATATAAACAGTTGACCAAATTGACATGAACAAGGCGAACGGCATAGTCAATGCGTTGTCGAAAATTGCAAACAGGGCGTTCGGGGTCGCGTCTAATTTCTTTAGCCTATTTTCATTCACAAAACATTCTAATCACATCAGTATCTCGTACATTAGAAGCTTACTATTAGAAAGATTATCCAAACAAACCTGTCTAATTTTTACCTTGCTGCATTAACAACTCCAAAGACAAAAACAGCTATCCCAACAGCTGCTGGTACCACAAGCCATTTGGTATAGTGCCCTAGCCATGCGAAATATATCCCGATGCGTTCTCCAAAATATGTGTTGACCAGATCAAGAGGCTGGCTCCTCCAAAATTGCCGAGCCCATTTGATGTGTAGCTGCGCCCGGTAATTCAGGTCGTTTGTCGATTTGAATGCTTTCTGTACGAGCCATCGTGTAACGCGTACCTAAAATATCGAATCAAAGTATTAATCGACTTGATCAGTATTCAAAGGCGTTTCCATCTTTACTAGAACTTGGGCCACTATCACGTACAATTTTTGATAGATGCCGTGTCTCAAAGCTGACCGAAGTCCCATCTTTCGGCCTTCCGGGTTGCTTCGATACTCTGTCCTCATCATAACGCTATTAACCTTGAGGTGATAGTGGTATTGGTAAAAGAAAAAGTTTGTGTAGCGCTCAATGTACCGCCATGGCGCATTCAACCTGCGATCCCGCACTTACCAGTTACCCCCGTCGACCTGTCTGAAAAAAACCGGGTCGGCCATCTGAGCCTGAATGGGATCCCATATGTGAGCCATCCCTCTGAACAGCACCAGCGTGACGGACTACATCGGACCATCGCCGACCAGGCTCTGCCAAATAAAAATCCGCCAGTCGCGCTGCTTTAAAAAGCACCGATTCTCTACGTTGTTCCAGGCCAGGTTGTCTCAACCAAGGAAAGAGACGGAAGATACTTGGAAATATCCTGGAGGTGTAAGGAATCGAGGGTAATATCGTACTCTAGTGGTAGAAGGTAGTGTAGATTATTTGTGGTCAATGGCGGTGTGCGTTAACTGAAGCATAAGGCAAGAAAGGGATCTCTGTAAGGATAGTTGTGTAAAAGGAATAGCGAAATATCCATATTTTCGATGGCATTTCTTGGGTTAAGAGCTTACGGCCAGATCCGCCTTGCAGTTTGTTTTTTGAGCTTCGATAGCCAGTCTCCAGAATGGTGCGAGGACTTTGATGTAGACCGCATCCGAGCTGACAGATTTTTCCAACTCAAGAAACACTCCTTCTTTCAAAAGAGCCGTCTGAAAATCGCGTCGATGGAGCTGAATCTTTCGTTGTCTCAGCTTTGCTCTACTGGCTCGTTCATTCCTCCGCGTCTTTGGTGGTCGATCTCTTCCCTGTCCCTGACTCTCGGTGGAATACCTCTGTTGAGGTGTCGATGAGGTGTTTTGAAACAGGCCAGATGTTCGTTGGCTGTTGATCGCTCTGGTTTGGTTATCCATGCCGGTGTCTGACAGTCGATCCTCACTCTCGACGATCGCAGTTGAAGATTGTGGACTCGGAGACATGTCAGTTGAACATTCAAGGGGACGTAAGGGCTGAAAAGATTGGCCCTGCACGTCTTTCTCGCCTGCAAGCACCGTCATTGGAAGCGATATATGAGACATGCTCCGAGGGCGCGATTGATCCAAATTGGAATCTGTCCCTAACATGGACGACGATCTCGTCGATGACTCCAGAGAAGATGCCCTTGAAAGTAGCTTTCCCGGCGACTGCTTCAATTTTTCGAGTCTTGAGAAATGGCGTTTCTGAATCGTGGAAGGACCAGATTTCATTGGGTCAATTGCACTTGCTGTTTCTGTAGTTACTGGGAAAGGTAGAAGCAAGTCTCCTGCAGTTGCTTCAGCTGAATGTCCTATATCAACTTGATCCATCCAATGATTTCTCGCCTTTTTCTGTTGCTGACTCTGCGAAGGTGGAACTGGAGAGCCCCTTGGCGACCGAAAAAAATATGCGCTCCTGTCAAACAGTTGAGCGAGTTCTTCTTGAGTAGCATCATACTTAAGAGTGATGTCGAATGCCTCTGTGGAGTACACGAGCTGAGCTAAGGCGTCTGCACCCTTAGCCGATGCTATACATAATAGACCAGGGTTTTCAATGAGGCAGGTGGTTCTGGAGGCCATCTTTCTTTCTAGAATTCACAGATGTAACATACCGAAGGCGTCTATGGCATCATCGACCCACAGATTAGGGCGGTTGTCTTTCCAGTCTTGAATTGCATCAAACAGGTCGACATCTGCCTGGTAGAGTAGGTGAACCACTCGATAGCTGCTCATGGTCCGACAGGAAACAGTATGACCCTGCTGATATACTGACTGTTTGTTTATTGCTGCTGCATCCGCTGCATATGAAGCTGCTGGGTGACGAACTGAAGAATATCGACTTTCAGTGAATGCTTTAGAGCCTACTGCAATAGGCGAGGACGGCGAGGGTGAAGATGGTCGCACATGAAGGCGAAGGTGATCATGGATGTCGCCTCTGCCATCCCTGCGCCTGCGTGCCCTGGGTGTATAGTCCGAACGCCTGTCCATGTCTGAGCTGGTCGCCTTTTGGGTAGGAATGTGGTTGAAAGAGCCTCCAGGGCTGTCGCTTTTAATTGATCTTGTGTCTGAGGCGCTGATGCTGACAGGTGTCTGTCCTTGTTCCGGATCGCCCCAGACTGTCGGCTCACGTCACCTTGGGTTCCATCTGCCCTTGCGATGGTCATGTAGCCAATGGGATCCGGGTCGTATTAGGATGTAGATCCCTGTCTTTGCTGGTGACATACCCATGGATGGAATTGAATAGGTCTGGTCCAGTACGTTGAATGTCGATGGATGGAAGCAAGGGGCTTTTCTCTGGCGTGGGTGTTTGGTGGCGTTCTCTGTGGTCCGTGGGTCAGGTTGTGACTGGGATTGTTGCGATCCTGGGTGGGAGTACGTTTGTGTAAAGGGTACCAGAAGCAGAGGGAGAAGGACGGCGCTGGCTGCTCTGATTGCAACCGCTATCAGAGGAAGACATGAAATGGGGGAATTAAAGTGCTGGCGGTTGTGTGAGCCGTGGAGGAGGACAGAGGAGAAAGGAGTTTGTTGGTCACTGTATTACGTTAGAAGAGGAGAGGAGCGAAGAATGAATGGTGTGGCACAACAGCTGCGATGGATGGTGACACAGGTATTTGAAAATGGCGGGGAATGAATACGCTGCAGCCCCATCGCGCAGCGCGTGCGCACAGGTCTTTTATTTGAATCCAGCTCCATGATCCATAAATGGCCAGTGCCCCAGGTCGCGCTGCTTTTTCAACAATTGGGACCGCACACACAAACACATAGACGCGTGATGATGACAACAGGCGCTCGCTGGCTCTCTTCCCCCTTCGGACCTCAGATGATGATACCGTTTGGATCCTCTATGGTGCGAACACCCAAAAAGAAGGCGAGAAACAAAAACACGAGGCCTCGTGAAGGGGCAGCAACCGAGTCTGGTAGGTTGCTGTTTCGGCCGGCTAATCACCGGCCGTCTCAAAGTGATAATGCGACTGGTTCAGCTGCCAAAAGAACCAGCCAAGGAAAACAACAAATACGAGACATTTTGACCTGACTAGCCCAACGAATTAGCACAGGCCCGCGGGAGGACGACTGCAATTTGCACCCACTTCATCTGTGCAGCTCTTGCTGCTTCTGCTCGTATCCGCGCTAGTAGAGAGAGATACAGGGCAACGGGTGTCCTAAGAGGCACACGCTGTTTATGCCGGTACAGAGACAAGCCATAGTCTCCGCTGTCTATCTGCATTGCTGAGTGCTGGCCCCGCTCTCCAGCCCAGCGTTGTCAGGGGCGGTGACGATCTAGCCTGATACCCTCGGCTCCCTCACGCTCCCCCACCCCCCTCCTTCCCCCCTTCCTCTTTCCCCTGAGCCAGCGGTCAAACTCGACTCGACTCGGCCCTGCCTAGCCCAATCGAACTGAACAGCCAGTCAGCGAGTTGATGTACAACATTAGGTCGCTCAATGCGCACCGCGTTCGAAGCTTAATTACAGTGTGTGGGTAGCATGCCGACCAAATATGTACTGCAATTACACACATTCAAATATGCAAATATGCAAGGAAGCACTCGAACTCCCCAAACTCTTCCTCTCGATTCATCGTCTTTCCCATTCGTGCACATCTCGCCATTGGCTTACATCCCTTCATTCCCTCAACTCATTCACTCCGCCTTTGTTTTAACCTCCCTTGCTCCTGTACTCCACTCGTTCCTTGATTATTATAATTATTCTTACTTTATTTCTGCATCCCTG
Source organism: Gamsiella multidivaricata (assembly GCF_025024155.1). Lineage (NCBI taxonomy): Eukaryota > Fungi > Mortierellomycota > Mortierellomycetes > Mortierellales > Mortierellaceae > Gamsiella > Gamsiella multidivaricata. Next base: position 5,797 of record NW_026251841.1, read on the forward strand.
CACCCTTTGTAATTTCACACCTTCCTGTTCCCTCCTCAGAGATGGGAAATGTATCAAGCTCAGACCACGACAGGGTCAACGAGCTGCTTTCCAGAAAAGTAAAGAGGCGCCCTGGCTCCGGCGTCGGTCGTAAAAAGAAGCACGAGCAGCAGGAGCCACAGCAACAACGGCAACAACAACAGGAACTACAATTGCTGCACCAATACCAAGAGGTTAATCAGCCTCAATTGCACCCTCAGCAGCAACTTCAGCACCCTGAGCAGAATCTCTCTGAACAGTTGGATGGTCCTGTCAGCCCTGTCCTCAGTCCCACTAAGGACTTTACCCGACAAGGATCATTCCATATCCATCGACAGAGAACGTCCCCTGACTCCCTCTCAAAAGTCCCTCAACCGTTGCGGAGCGATGACTTTGCAGCATCAAAGCGCACGTCTCTATCCCAGGCAGACTTTTATTCAAGGGCCAAGCCGGAGTACTCCCCAATGACACCGACTTCTCCCGCAACACCCTACTCCATAACATCGTCGACCACAGTGACATCCGCCAGCAACCAGATCTATGATTCCTATACCGTCATCAGCCTTCCGTCCAAACAGGAGCCGTCTCCTGGTTACTATTCTGCCCCGATTGTAATACCCCAGCAGATCTCGAATCAGGCTTCCGACAACAAACATGGGAGTGCGAACAGTCTAGACAACAACTTGAACGGCCCCTCAATTTCTCCAAGACATTACGACTTTGATCGCTACGCCCATTACCGCCAGCAACAGAAACAGCTCTCTTCGGATCTCCGTCTCATTGGGACTTCGCCCGAGGCCAAGGAATGGCTGAAACAGAAGCCAACAAGGTCTGCCACCCACTTGCTCCACCAGTACAACTTTCAGAGCCATCAATACTACCAACCGCCCGGAAGTGCTAAGGCAAGCAATGGTGTCTCTCGCAGCTTGTCCGCTCATGTATCGACTTCTTCAAAAAACAACCTTGGTGCGAGCGCAAACAACAATCCAACTGAATCTGAGAGCAACCATATGGTCCCTCCTGCGGAACAGGGACCCAGCTTCATTAATGCCGCTGCGGCTACAATCGCCACGGATGGTAGCTCTGGTATCCAGCTGGTGGCAGATCAAGGTCATGCGAGCGAAATTAAAGAGTCGGCATCTGCTCTTCTTCCACCAACCTTGCCTGCAGACCTGGTTCAGATCCACTTTGATGGACATTTTTATGGTCATGGCCATGGCATTTCAACACCATATACACCTCACCCGTCGCCAGCTGAGGGTCGAAGGAGAGAACCTGGACGGCTTGTGATGTCCCGCTCCAAGCTCGGCTCCCCAACTATGGCCGCAGCACCGATGTCTGCGCCGATCATAACCGGTGGTACATCGTTCGGTCAAGGTATTAATAGCGATACATAGACTAGCTTGTCTTACGCCTTCTTCATCCATTGTATTTTACCTGTATTTGTATTAAATATACATATATTAATGCCACCATTATAAGTTATAACCCACGCTTGAGGGTTTTCAGGAAATGTACCACATGTTTAGTCTTCTTTTACGTGGTTTTCTGTTCAATGTACTCGATGCATCGACCGCGTCGTGGGTATGATTATTCTTGAATGCAACAGCTGTTTCCTGCGTTACCTCGCACATCTTCCCACTTCTTCCTAATTAACCTAATGTTGTTTATCAGGTCTGGAGATTGAAATTGAGATCTGGACCTGATTGTGCGCAAACACAATTTGCCATAAAATTCTCGCTTACAAACGTTCTTTGCAAGCCGTTACGTTATAGTCTATTATCGTGGGAGGAGGATGCTCTCAAATAAGCCTAGGACGCGAAGACCCTGACAGTCAAATTTTCGGATGTTTGAAGTGTGCGCTGAGTACAAGTACAACCATCCGAGCTGGATAGATCGTGTAATGCAGCATGAACCACATGGTTCAAGCCATTATGACACCATTTCCAGCAGTGGATACTATTTATGACTCGAGGGGGAGAAATTGCTATGCCGCATCGTACCTGATAGACCGGGTTCATACTGGACCGACCAGCATACACTTATGCGTATCACTTATGCCGACTCGGACATTAATTATCTGATAGATTTCATGGCGGTGGTCATATTTGATGTTTGAATAGCAGCACTTGCAAGGGAATATTATGATATTATGTTCCCATGAAGGTTGAGCTGAACCCTTGACAACTTCCTACAAAAAATAACAATAAAGATAAGCCTATTGAATCTGCATCAGCTCATGCATTAACGACCTGCAGCTTGCAGACAAGCTGCAAAGCGCAAGCAATTGTAAGCGGACAAAAAAGAAAAAGGAAAGAGATAAAAAAGAGGGAGTACGTTAGTTTTTAGATAGTCAATTCTTTTCTTCTGAATAATACTCAACAGCAGATGTACCAACGGATGTGCTTCCGTTACTCTAAATAACGGCGGCTGGGCTACAGTTGCCTCTCTGTTTTGCAGCCCACACATTCTTCTTTCGAGCCGATCGGCTACTGGTAGACAGCACGAACTGACAATAAAGATACTAGCAGCAAACAAGAAGAGCATTGATATTGGATGCAAGGGACGAGGGTGCACAATCTCTTATCTCGATCACCAGTAATGGATCAAATAAAAACGACCAAGAGGCTCCAGGCGCCAAGTCAACTGAATTAGACAGGTTGCCAATTGTGTGTGCCCTAGATGTGGGTGAGTTGTAGAGGGGTGCTGTATACATTCTATCCGGTATAAACATGACTCGTGCGTGTACGTTGCCTCACAGAGGAAGATCGAAGGCAAACTATCGAGTGTTGTTCTGTAGCATGTGAGCATGTAATTATGCGTGCAGTTAGTAACGCGGTGTTTGGCAGACTGTATTGCGAGCAGAAACCCCAGCGGGATGGGACTTATTGTGTCCAGCAGGTTCATCCTCGGGACTGAATGCGACTGAATTGCCCCAGAGTATTGAATTACTATGCTGAGATGGAACATTGAGAGTTATCTCTTCTCCCTGACTCCCTCTTCTCTCTCTTCACTTGTCATATATACGCTATGTGTCTCCTTATTCAATCATCTCATTCTTTGCATTGTTTTCTTTCTTCCTTTCATTCTCGCTTCTCTCGGTTGCTTGCTAATCTAGTCCAAGAGGAGGTTGCGTTGTTTCTCTTTTTCTTTTCCCCTCTTCTTCTTTCCTTTGCTTTTGCCTTTGCCTTTGCCATTCCTTCCCCCCCCCCCCCCCTTTGTCCCTGGCCCATTGCTCTTTCTCTCCCCTTTCCTTTTCTCCGCCTCTCAGTGCAAGCTCCATCTCCGCCACTCTCACGACCACCCTCGTTCACCCTTCAGTCGCTTATCCTGGCTCCCTTTTCTTGAGGTCTAGTCATCAGTCATGGTGCTGTATCCCGTTTCGCTCCAGACATATCACTACCACTCGTCCCCTGCCTCGCCAGAACCCAACACTCCTCTCCCTGAGAACGAGCCAAAGGTCACTAAGATTACCAATTGTAGAATCTTACGCGACCACAAAATCGTGGAGAAGGACGCCATCTGGATCCAGAACGGAAAGATCATCGACCCCCACAAGTTCTTCTGGTATCAGAAGCGACTCCCCGACATCGTACTTGATGCCGAAGGGCTGCTTGTTGTCCCCGGCTTCATCGAAGCTCAGATTAACGGTGAGAAGACCCTCCTCAGTCGGCCCTTACCGTATCATCCCTTTCTCCTCCCCCCACAACATCAACACCAATTCATACACAAGAGACAGCTTTTGTCCCGCTCCAGTTTCCGTCCCTATTTCAGCTCATCACGTTTTGTATATACGCTGATGTGCATAGACGGCGCTCCGTTCTTACGTTAGCTCAGAGGACCTACTTCTAGCAAATAGTCATCTTTCTTGGAGACGAGCGTACACGCACCAAACAGTCATGCACATCAAGTTGACACTTCTACCCGATTCGCCCGGCTATCCACGCCCATCCATAAGTGTGCTCAGGTTCTCACAGATGCAGCTCTAGAGCGACAAAACACGTCAAACAGGTGCTTGGCAGCAATGCACAAGTAATCCTCGACTGCGCTCCAGCTGTTACTCTTTCCCAATGTCCCGCTGCAGAAGCTCTTTTCTTTAATTGTTCACTGCGAATATTTTTTTCGCGATCTATCTTATTGTATTCTTTTTCTAGCATAAACTATGCGGCATTTGTGGTTGTGGGTGAATTCGTTAGGCTCTTGTTTATCTGTTTACCTCCTCTTGCATCTTGCATAAGTACCTCGCTCTATCCCTTCTATGGCTCTGATACCGCTAGCTCCCTTTCCGATTTTTTTTATCTTGGTTTTTATCAAGATTTTGCTGCATCGTCTGTGTTCATGTCTTTTGTTTACTTGTGTTTGTTTGTTTGTTCTGGTTGAAATTCGCTTGTTGTGCTCTGTTTTTTGTGTATAGCGCGGAAGCATGAATATCGACTTTTATACATCATGTGAAGTAGCACTGTTTAACTCTTTTGTACACCCATATTGACGAACGGCGCGCGAGAACGATGCAGTAGCAAAGCCCATTCTTCGCCTTCCGACTCCTTGACGATGACCAACCTGTTGTTGCGGCTATGGCCACGAACATGATCGGCCGCATTGTCTTCTAACACCAGTATTCTTGATACGATATAGGCGCCTTCGGAGTTGATTTCTCGGTGCCTCTGGACCATGACACGTACGAGAAGGGTCTGCTGAAGGTCAACCGCGGCCTGCTGAAATACGGGACAACTTCATACTGTCCCACCATTGTCTCTTCCAGCGCCTCGGTCTATCACAAGGTGCGCCAACAGATATCTACCTTTGTTGTTGCTTTCTTTGTTGACACGCGAACATTTTTATTCTTTGTGATCGTTCCATGCATCTGGGTGAACAATTAAAGGCATGTTAACTGTGGTCCGTTACACCTCATATTAAGTACAACATACATTGTTGCTATCCACTCTCTCCCTGTCGACTCTTTTACGTCTGTTATTGGCGTCGCAAACAACCAACAGGTCCTCTCACACCTTAAACCAAGACCCGGCTCAGTCGAGACAGGTGCCACCATCCTCGGAGCTCATGTCGAAGGTCCATTCATTAATGAGGCTCGCATCGGCGCCCACGAGCTCAAGGTTCTGCAGGCATCAGCCCCAAACGGCTACAAAGACTTCAAGGACGTCTATGGCTTCGAAGGAGAGACTCCCGAGGCCCAAAAGAAGCTGAGCGAGGAAGACCTGCACTGCGTCAAGATCATCACCTGTGCGCCGGAGCTTGAGGGTGTGATGGACAGCATCCCCGATCTTGTCAAGGCTGGCATCACAGTCTCTGTTGGTAAACAGCTGCAGCTCAATACATCTGCAAAGCAAAGCATCTGTAGCAGCAAAGCATGGACACTCACTTTCACAAACAATCAATTGTCCTCTCATCCATTCCAGGTCACTCAATGGCGAACATCTCGCAGGCCGAGAATGCAGTGATGAAAGGAGCTACCTTTATCACTCACTTGTTCAATGCCATGCCTCAATTCCATCACCGCGACCCGGGCGTCATCGGACTGTTGGGCTCTAGGCTGGACTTACCTCGGCCTTATTACGGTCTCATTTGCGATGGCATTCACGTCCACCCCAACTCTATCAAAATCGCATACGACTCCCATCCGGAGGGTGTCATCTTGGTCACAGATGCCATGTCCGCCATGGGTCTTTCGCCAGGGAACTATCAGCTTGGAAACATGAGCGTCACGAAGGAAGACGACCGTGTCTATATCGAGGGCACTGACACACTTGCTGGAAGGTATGTCTCCTTTGCTCTTTATGATTTTGTCTGTTTGAGTTGCGTGCGAACGAGTTGAGTGAAGAGGGTTTGATAAAAAGAAAAAAGAAAAAAGAAAAAGGTTGAGACGTGCATGGGCTGCGTATTGCAGAACGCTGCAAAAACATGGAGTTGGGCGAGAAGCAGACCAGGAATCGCTTGCATTTTGGACCAGTATGTTCATGCAACGTTTGATCTCTCGTTCAAAACTATGTCTTACATCTGGTCACTCCTCACAGAGCGATGGATGATACCCACAACCATATCCATACCTATCATCTCAACAAGGATAATCAGGACAGTCGACATGGATTGGCTGCGGATGAGAAGGCGGGCGCTCTAAAGTTGGATGTCAATCGCGGACTTGAGATCAAGACGGTACCTCTTGGATCGGCCGACCCTACTTCTCCTTCGGACGACGTTCGTATCGAGGATCATACCGATGGCTTCCTGCCAACCCCTCCTGGTTCCACATCAATGTCTCCGCTAAAGATGACTCCAGGTCTTTCAGGAGACATCTTTTATCCCGAGTACTTCTACGCGCCTCTCAAGGCCTCCTTCGACACCTATGAATGGACAGTAGAGACGATCCATTATCACGACTATGAGGAGTACATGGTGTACGAGGACTGCGAGGAGCACGAGGGATCGGACCACAGCCTGCGAATCATCACTCTCCACTTGACGGACGACGACGAGTACGATGACGGTCTCGACGGGGTGTCCACGAGCGATACTGTCGTGCAAGGGGAAAAGGGAGCCAATCCAGATCTGTCGGAGGTCACCAAGAACGAACTTGAGAACCAAGCTCAAGACGACATTCAACGCCAGTACCACGACCATCATCACGACAATAAGGCGACACATGTTGCCAACAATATTATGCAGACAGCAATGGGCGCCAAGGAACGGGAGCGGGAGATGACTGATTGCGGATGTCACCATGGCGGCGGCGAGAGAGAGAGAGAGCGCGATAGCAAGCAGGGCTCGACTAAAGCGCGTATTGATTTTAATGACGACGGTGATCTCTGCTGCCCTTCTTCTAGTGTGATCACCCTGGACGCGTGCATCCGTAACTTTATCAAGTTTACGCACTGCTCTTTAATCGAGGCACTCGAGGCCGTGACATTGCATCCCGCTGTCCTGCTCGGCATCCAGGAGACCAAAGGCGTGATCAAGCCTGGTGCGGATGCGGACCTGGTCTTCCTCTCGGACGACCTATTTGTAAAGCGAGTCTTTGTTGCTGGCGAGGAGGTGGATCTCAACGCGATTGATGTGGAGACCACAGAAAAGTTTTAGAGCTCTCTTTTTCTTTCTTTCTTTCTCTCCCTCTCACACTCTTTGGCACCATCCTTTCTTTGCAGGCCCATTTGTTTCACCCAATGCCACATACCCCTCTGCGTATACTTTATGCATTGTAGTGCGCCGCTCGTATCCCCTACACACGCTCCTATTGAAAAGCAATGCAAAATGAATGAAAACTTGTTATGAAACGGATCGATTATAGAACGACACGATTGGTTGATAGAGAGAAACAAGTGCGTTTGTTTTGTGCAATGGACGTTACTCCACAAAAGGTCTGATTAAAAAAAAAAAAAAAAAAAAAAAGGGAGGGGTATAAGATATCATATCTGGACGATCTCACTGCAGAAACTGACGGATACCTCTTCGAATCAGCATCCAGGATCTGGCTAGATAAAAAAATATGTTGTTCTTTATTCAATAATAATAATGTTCTTTGAAAGTCGTCCCAGACTTTGAAATCCTCTATAAACTGGTTTACATTTGCAGGACGAGGACTGAGCCGCTAGCATTTCATTTTCGACAGAGGCTCACCCGACACATCGTGGAGCAATTGCATTGGGCTTTGTCTTGTCATCGCCTTGGGGCGTTCTTTTGGCCCTTTCCATCCTTCGTTGCCATTTGTTTTATCGCGAAATCTTGTGCGACGGTGTGTCTCAGTTGCAATTAGTCCTTTCAGTCCACCAAGATAGACTAGCGGTTCACAAGTCTATTGCCCCAGTCGCTGATGCTCTCAGTTTGTTTGTTTGACCTTCCAATTGTTTTTTTTTTTTTTGCTGTCTTTGGTTGCAGGGGAAAAGAATACAAGAATGATGCGGGATGGTGAGCACGAAGAGAGGACGGCAGTCAGCAGGACATGCCACAGTGCAACCAACCAATGCCAGATTTCTTTTTTTTTTTTTCCAAACTTCATTCACCATGCAACAGGTCTTGGGGAGTGGTAGAGAATGCGAACTCCCGGGTGGTTTGCTTTCTATTGGTTCGGAGAAAGCTAGCCTATCTTGACGAGGTCAGGAACAAGGAGGAAAAAGCATCAAATTAAAAAAATAGAAATAATAAAACGGCAGGGTGGAATGGGATATGAATGAAAAGGTACAATTTCCCCCTGGCGCGAGAGGGGAGAAAGGAGGATCAAAGTTCCGATAAGATCATCAGGAGGGCTGCCGTGGAAGAACTAGGTTTGCGGCTCTCAAACCTTCCTTGCCCACTCCCCCTGCCCTCTCTCCTCTTCTCATCATTCTTTGCCCTTCCACATGTAGTGCTGCGCTCCATCCAGCTGATTCTGACGGCGGACCAAAAAGAGGAAGAGGAAGGGCAGAGAACGGCAGCAATGGTGTGTAGTCAGCATGTATTTTGTATATCAATCGGAACGCAATAATAGTCTGCCCGGCTCTCTTAACCTAGTCTACCCACTTGCTAATAAGCACCCATGCTCTGTCCACATTTGAATGGAAGAGTGTGCCCTCCAGTTCGTTTGCGACTTGCTGCTGTGGTCGTCGCCTGATAGGTCTACATCAAGAACGATGAGAGAGACATACACACACTTAGAGTTATCTTTTGTTTCTTTTGTTGTAAGCCCAAAAGGACCTTCCCGTACCTGTTTTTTTTTTTTTTTTGTCTTTGTGTTTGCAAAATCATCCTTGTTGGGGCAACATGGCAACGATACTAGCCTTATCCCTACCATCTCTATGGCTTATAACGGATTCCATGCGAGGCAAGGTCGCTCTTGCACATCTCCACGCTCAAAAAGAAAAAAAAAAAGAGAGGGTCGTTTCTCGCTGTTATCCCTTGCTCCGTGTCAGTGTTGGAGATGAAGGTGCGGAGTAGCAACCATCGATGGAGAAAAGGCGGGGATGAGCAGTTTTTTCTTTTCTTTCAGTAATCTGGTCGTGTGTAAATGCTGTCCACGGTCAAAATGTCACAAATGGTTCAAGGTCAGCCCTCTACGCTCCGCTTAGGGGTAATTGCGTGCATCCTTTTTCTCCCTCCATCCAGGGTTGATGCTTCGTCATCGAGCGTGTCCCCATTACTTGTTGCTATCTGCAATGCCTCGCGAGAATCATCGGCAGCAGTTGCACAGCGGCTGGTTGGAGGATTGACCGGATTGACTATCGACTGCATATCAGCTGCATCGAATGCATCCACGAGATCCACGAGATGCGAGATAACGGACGCGCGATGGACTCTTCCTCCCCATCCCCCTGTGGGGAAATTGAATCGACTACAATAGTACCCTGCCGATCCATTATATTTCTCAGCCCATTATTTATGGACGCCGCATTTCTTGTGGTTTTGAATCTTTTTTCTCATCATCCTCATTCCTCCCATCGCCACACTCCTCATTCCTCCTCTCCCCCTTCACACCCAAGTGCACTCCAGTCTAGCCATGACCTCGTCCACCTTTCAAGATACCGTGAACCAGTTTGTGCTCTCCAAGGAGCAGGTCCAGAAGATCATCGATGGTCTGACCGAGGAGCTCGTCGAAGGTCTTTCCACCACCGATCCCAAGAACATCACCCAACAGCCCTCATTCATCACCCGTCTCCCCACTGGCAAGGAGACCGGTCTCTATCTCGCCATTGACATGGGTGGCACGAACCTCCGCACCGCTGCTGTCCACTTGCTCGGCGACGGGCAAGTCGGTGTCACTATGGAGAAGCACGAGATCACTCAGGAGCTCAAGACCGGAACCGGCGAGGCCATGTTCGACTGGATTGCCGATTGCACTGCCGCACTCTTGAAGAGTGTTGCCCTGGATATGGGCGATGCCGAGCTTCAGATGGGTGTCACTTTCTCCTTTGCTATCCAGTAAGTTACCCCCACAGTGCTATTATTTTATGCAATCTGCTTCTCGTCCCTGTGCCAGGTGCATCATTTACTGGTGTATGCGAGCACAATTGTCCCCCATTTTGTTCGGTCAATTTCAAAATCTATAATGGGACAGCCTCTTTATTCACACCTGTTGTTTGTCGTGATAACCTAGGCAGACCGCCATTAACCGCGGCAAGGTTCTGGCCATGGGCAAGGGTTTCGATCTCTCGGATGTGATGGGCAAGGACCTCAAGGACCTCCTCGAGGACGGATTCACCCGCAAGGGCTTGAACGTTAAGGTTTCTGCCATCATCAACGACACTGTTGGTACCCTTGTCTCGCACGCCTATGTTTCGCCGTCCACCAAGATCGGTGTCATCCTCGCCACTGGCACCAACGCAGCCTATATCGAGCGTGCCTCCGAGGTCTCCAAGTATAACGGTCCTGCCTGCGACCAGATGATCCTGAACACCGAGTGGGACGCCATGGGCAAGGCTGAGTATCTTCCCCAAACAAAGTACGATAAGGAGATCGATGCTGTCTCGCTTGTTCCTGGATTCCAGGAGTTTGAGAAGATGGTCTCGGGTCTATACATGGGAGAGCTCGTCCGTTTGGCCCTCGTTGACTTGATTCAGCAGAACGCCATTCTTGAGCACCTCGGCGGTAAGGTTCCCGAGTCTCTTCAGCCCCGCCTTTCGTTCAAGACCCTGTTCATGTCCACGATCGAGTCCGACCACAGCTCCGACCACACTGGTGTCGACAAGGTCTTCAAGACCAGTTTTGGCATCGAGGGTTTGACCAACAAGGACCGCTCGCACATCTACCAGCTGATCCACAGCATCGGAAAGCGTTCTGCCACCATGACCGCCGCTGCCTGTGTTGCTCTCCTCAACAAGGCCAACGGTGCCTCAGTCAAGCTTGACGACCCCAACGAAATTACCACCATTGGTATTGACGGATCTGTCTTTGAGAAGTACCCTCACTTTTCTCATAGCATGATGGATTCCTTTATCGAGATCATGGGCCAGGACCGTGCCTCACGCATCCGCCTTGAGCTCGCTCGCGATGGTGGTTGCATTGGTGCCGCCTTGGTTGCCATGGTTGCCCATAGCGGCGGAGCTGTCTAAAGAGTGACAACGCCCCTGTCGTCCTATACTCCATATATCACCCCTCCATAACCATTAGCTTGTAACATAATCTTCCTTCCCGCCATAGTCGACATTCCTCCCGTTGTCAATTCGAATAGCAAAGCCGTTTATACATAAAAAAAAAACTATTCTCAACCGCTTTTATAACAATTTGTCTCTCGAGTCGATTGACCTTGCGAATCTGTCAGATTTACTATCAATGATTCAGTCCTCCTTTCCATCAAAGCAAAACCGATCCACAGTCACCAGTTGACAGGTCACACGGGCCTGCCCCTGGGCCTGTGCAACAATTGCCACACCTCATCAGTGTGTTAAAAGCTGAAAACACCTTGTTGCAAGAAGGGTATCTTCCCCATCCCCTCTATTGTTGTCAACCTGCCCTCAACCGCTTTCGTTGGAGATCGTAAAAAAGTTGGCGGAATGCTCAGAAAAGGAAGAATATAATCTCACCCCCCCCCCCCGGAAGATTTTATTCTTACACCCCCGTGAGATTATCCAAAGCACATAGTGAAATTTTATTCTCACCCCCCCGTAAGAGCTTTAATCTTACACCCTGTTATTCTATTGCGAAACAAAGATAATCTCACGGGCATATAAAAGAGGCTTTATGATCAATACCTGGGTTTCTAATTTCTTATGCACCTGACACCCCGTTATCGTCGCCCAGGTGTGTCAAGAGTGCAAACTTCAGTACATCTCTCTCTCTCTCTCTACCAGTGCGCACTTCTGTACACCTCTCTCTCTATACCAGCCCGCACTTTTTTCCTTCTGCCCCGACCACGCGCCACCGTACCCAATACATAATTGTTAATAGATTGCTCTTGCTCCTATCACACATCTAGTCCCATCACCTCAATTCGTTTAAGGATCTGGATCTTTTTAGCCATCGCTTCCTTGATATAGGCTGTAGTTCAGCTCCGTCCTCTGATATCAGGTGTGTTACCCTCTTGGCACACCTGGGCGACGCACCAAATTGCTGATTGCCAGTAGTGTGGAGTTAACGGGGTGTCATACTAGGTCTTCATGTAGATTCACATATCAGTCTCCTCGTCGCTGGAGAAACTACCCCTTTGTCCATTCCAATGTGAGGCAGGATTAAGCCAAATTCCACTCCGAAGCTGAATGACGAGGTGCCATGGAAAAGAAAAAACAGACACTCGTTTGTGATCATATTGGAGTAGTACTTTACGACTCAAAATCACATCGTGGATCTTCGCAAAGGTTTAATGCTAGATTTAGTATGCTATGATGTCGTCAGTGCTTCGCCCAGTTTCTACAATATTTCAATGCACTGTTGACACCGATGCAACTAGTATATAAACCCTATCTACGCATAGAACTAGGTAGCAGCATTCGCCCAATAAAATACCCTTTTCACCCTAGATCCTTCAACGCCTCAGATACTCCAATCGTTTGCAAGCATGTCGACGCGTAGGGAGTTACCTAGCTTTTACTGCCATGGAAAATGATAAGTAAGGCGAGACCATGCGCTTTTCCGTCTCTACATCTGCTCAATTTTTATATCGATCTACACTCGCTCCACCAAACCGCCATTTTATTTTACTTATTTTCAGTTGGAGACATACGACTAGAGGGCCTGAGTGTTCCAAAGCGAGGGACGTCAGAGCGCGTTCTCTTTCTACTTGTAGAAACCGGACTGGATGGTCCGGTGTCAGAAGCAGAAGCAGAAGCAGAAGCAGAAGCAGAAGCAGCTTGCACAGCTTGCACAGCTTGCCCCTACCCTTGACCTGCTGCAGTCTGGGCAATAGAGCTCAGGATCCGTTGCTCCATGGCCGTGATCAGCGTGCGCTGTTGCTCTTGATGCGCCATGATTTGCATGCGCTGTGCATGTTGCTGTTGAGTATTTGCAATGCCCAAGCCCCGCATGAACTCTTGGATAGTTGCACCAATCACTCTTCCTGAATCAAATGTCATTGAAGTAGCCGAAATGTCGTTATTGTTAAATATGAGTGCATTGCTGCCGCTAAACGCCTCATCGCCTTTGTCGTTCTCCTCATCAACCTCGTCATCAGATGTACCTGGGGTATTGACGATCTCCAAATCATCAGGGAGAACTTGAGCGCTGTCAATAAGTTGAAGCCCTGGAATGTTGATCGGGATGTTGGAATGGGCGCAGACCCACTTGCAATGCTTGCTCAGGCTATCTCTTGTCAGAAATGGTTTTCTGCAGACGCAGATGAAATCCATGCTTCTATCCTCGCGCCTTTCAAATTGGACGAACACATTTAAAAGGATGTTTTTCACCTGAACTGGCGCCGTTGAATGCAACCGAATTAAGTAGTTTTTGCCTGACTTGGTCAATGGTACAGGTCTGTCCCCGTCCCTGACCAGGAAACCCTGATCAATGCGACACTCCTGTGATTGGATCGCCGCTTCCCTGTCCAGCATTCCCTGGACACAGTTGTAGAATGTACATTCGTTTCTCTGTACCTTGATCATTGTAGTTAGTGTAGCGTGTAGTGGAATGCTGGCGAGGAAGGTAATTTGCAACAGTGATGTTGGTTGTAGAGTGTTAGAATGCGCACAGAGAAAAAGTTGCGAGAAAGAGTGCATTTCACCATGTCCTCCACCTTCGTAGAATATATAACTCGCCTCATACTCTACAAGTTCTCTTCTTGACCATATCTCCATGACCAGGTAATCTCGAGCAACGGCCATGTTGTGTCATTCTCTCTCTTCGTCCAATTGCTTTACGCCCGTCTGCAGCTCGTCCTTTTGCTCGTCCTTTTGCTCGTTCTCATGCCTATGCCACACTCCTGCACGCCTATCTGGAGCTCGTCCTTTTGGAGCTCGTCCTCTTTTCTTTTTCGAAATGTGCAAGGCTGTTTGCATGCAATGCTAGACTTTAAGTCAGGATGGTTAGGGTTTGTCTTATGTAGAAAGAAAAGAAGAGAGATTGCTAAATCACGATGGGTAATTAATGGCCATAAGTATTAGCAGCATCAGCAATATCACATATTCACTAGAGTCCGTTATACAAGGCTATAGTCTATGGTCTATCCAGATCGGGTATCCGGAGAATATCCTGAGATACGTCTTACTCATAGACTAGATACTCATAAACAATTGCACTCAGTAAACTCTTGATGCTCACCTTGCGCATTATCCAAAGCGCCTTTGCAATTGAGGAACATTTAGAGGTATTGCCACGCGTTTGCTTTTCAACCTTCTTCCATGATGATCTGAGAAGTGCATCTGGACTTAACTCACATATTTGACGCTCCGAAACTAGGAACTAGGGGATTCATTCAATTGGGCTGTAAACGTTGGATTATTTTTCGATGCACAGGACAAGAGCGACGCGTATGGCGCAGCACGGAAGGTCGTTTGTAGCAACCGGCTTCTGAATAATACCTCTGATTGACTAGAAGCCTCACTGCTTACCATGGCAAGAGGCAACGGGGTAATGCGGCGTAAGGGGTTTAATAGCGAGTTTTGTAACTTCTATCATTAGTTCTATTTACAATAGGAGACACCACGCGAATACAGGACTTCGGCAAGGGCGTGCTTCGGTCACTTACTGGTTCGCGGTGCAGGGTCCTCCTTTAGATCGGAATGTATGAACACAAAGGTAAAATAAACTAGACGAAAATGGAAGGAAATAATATAGGGTCTGTTCAGCTAAATGGTACGAGCTAGGACTATATTCCTTTAGGAATGACTGGAGTAGTTGCAAAGAGTTCGCATATGTGATATCCGATGAGGCGAGGAGTCGTGACAATGAAGTCCACCCCTCTGGAGTCGTTGTATGCCAATATTCGCTGATCAGGCCTCGGTTGTACCTTTATAATGCCGTTTGACGAGGGTGGGGCGATGACGGATGCTCAATGAGACGATCAGCGATCGGGGAAGCGCTGCAGGGCAAGTACAATGTCTAAATAAGAGCGATTGACGGTGCAAAGGTGACGAATGATCAGGATTGGCATTCCCTATTGACTGTATCTCGTTGTGTGGATTGCTGACGGTGGTAGTCAGTACCTGTCGTTGATGCGGTGTTATCCGGACAATCTGGACGAATGCAATGTGTGATACAAATAATTTTAGGAAAGAAGACTCTGGTTCAGGAACCAGACCGCTTATTCTTTTATTCTGGGGCGGTGCTCTTTCCCGTAATCCAATATCAACTTTGCGAGGCCAACCGAATGATTCTCGTTTACTACACCACAGCATCCATTTGCATAGGCCAACCGAACTGGGAAAGCCCTCCGCGAGTCTTTTCCGGCATCACTACTCTTAAGACTGGACCCAGCCGAAATCATTGTGGTTTATTCCATCCACAACAAAATCCGTCGCAGTCAACTGGAGTTCGTTGTGGTTATGGCTGGCCATTCATATTTTTGCACCTGCTTCTCGCTGCAAAACACGGAGATTGTGTGCAGGCACTTCTTTTGCGTGATGCAAGGGGACATCAGGTGCAAGTATTTGATCAGCCTCGTTCTCAAGCGCTGGTTCAAGGAGCAGTGGCAGAATCTCGAAGGTTTCGAAACGAAAGCTGGTTCAAAGCTCCTAATCGCCTACCCGCGTTACATCGCCTCCACCAGGACTGAGGGTCACCCCACCAGGACCGAGGATCACCCCACCAGGACTGAGGATCACCCCGCCAGCACTTGTACAAGGATTGTGCACACCTTGTTCTCTACAGAATCCTCGGCACTACAGCCAAGGAAGGAGGAACGACTGAGGATAAAGCGGTACGCAGATGTTACAGGGATCGTGAGAGAGCTGGCCATCATGGGGACAGCCGATCCAGCAATGCGATGCAAACGCTCAACAACCTCCCAATCCCGCTGAAACGGAGACGGGACTCATAGAGCTACAGGACGCGTCTGACAACGAAGCAGGTCTTAGTGTCACTAAAGACCCACTTGTGGTGAAGCCGAAGGGGCGTCCAGGAGCCAAACGTATCAAGATCAGCAGTGAGAGGTCGCGACCATCCAAAGAATTCCATCCTGCTGAAACAGACCTTGAACAATAAACGAGTGATTTTTTTTTAAACGAGGCCCTACAGACTATCCTCGTGGGAATATGGCGCTCACCTCCCCGTGGAAAAAAAAAAGCTCGAATTATTCTTACTGGGGTGTGAGAATAACCCGCTTACACCCCTGTGAGATGACAAAACGAGGGATAATCTCACGGGGAGGGGGGGTGAGATTATATTATTCCCTTAGAAAATTATTAAAATGTCTGCGCCCAACGCGGGGGTCGAACCCGCAACTTTCAGATTAAAAGTCTGACACTCTACCGATTGAGTTAGCCGGGCTTTTCGATGGTTTTACGTTTGAACATTAGAAATTTATATTCCCAAAAGAAATTTTAGTGTTTCTGCTGTGAGGGGTTTTTTTCCCGCCTTTTTTTTTTTTTTTTTTTTTTTTTTTTTTTTTTTTTTTCAGGCGCCCAGTACTGCGGACAATGGGGTACAAGTTGTTCCCAGCCTCGCTGCAATTGCTACCAGCAGAGATGCTGCACTCTCTCGCCTCGCAGACAGGTGTGCATTGAAAATCAAGGGCGCCCATGCTGCATACAATACCGAAAGCGCCGCCATCACCAGCGATTTACAACAAAAGGTCAACAGCGTGCACCGTGCTTCGCGCGCCAATCACAGGCGATACGAGATAGCCAGCCGTACCTCTGTCCGCAGCCTTTCACCACTCTTGGATCTTAACAGCGCGCAGTATCACACCGTCCTGGCTCGCCTACGAGGACGCGCACAGGCTGCCTTAGACTCTGCTGCTCGGCGCAGAAAAGCACTTTTGCAAGACATCAACTCACAACGCGCACGTGCATCGCAAGCGATACATGCCCAGTACGGTACCCAGCAGGCACGGGAGCGCCGACGCCTGCGTAACAGCGAACGTCGACTACAGCGTCAACAACAACGAGAGTTGCGTCTACTGCCTCAACGCCAAACGTATCCATTGCTGCCTGTACACCAGCTGTCTGAGGAGGTGGGCACATTATATCCAGACAGAACCACAATTGGACCAGTCAGCTTATCACACGCTGAGGCAGTTGCTGTGTCACAGCTGCGAGAATCTCCTGTCGACAACACAGCACCGCGAGTCATCTCCTCCGATGGCTCTTTGATTAACACTGGTCAAGAAGACGTAGCCATGGCCTTTGGGGTCGTTGATCGATCGCAGCCCGTGGTCAGGTGTGTGCAGGGCCGCACAGACGGGTACGCTTCTTCAGCAAAAGCAGAACTCATGGGTCTCCTAGCTGCCATCCTATCTGCACCACCAGACCAAAACATTATTGTGGAGCTCGACAACCAAGCGGTCGTGCAACAATACCAGCAGCTTGTGCGTTCCCGTGCGGACACGTTACCTCGTAAGCGGTTCCGTAGTACGTACTCTGGACACTGGGCAGCACTACACAAAATTGTCCAGGATCGGTCTGGGTCGGTGGAGGTGAGGTGGGTCCGTGGGCACAGCACCAACACTGGCAACAATCTTGCAGACACTGTGGCGACAGCCGCCGTCCGAGTCGAGTCAATGCCCTGGTCGGTTGATTTAAGCGAGCAGCAAGACATCCGCTTTTTTGCACATTGCCACGATCATCTTGTGGAACATGATCTGCGGCAGCTACTCAAGCAGCAGACGACAATCAGGCGTCATCAGGCCTGGACAACCCAACGTCGTGTCAAGAGAGCGATACCAGATCTTGCCGACGTGGAGTGGCGGTCCACCCTTGCCCATGTCCACGACAAGCGCTCTGTGCACACGTTCTTCAGCAGTGCTGCTGATACGTCCCAGAGGACACATCATATTAAGAAGCTGCATGGTATGCTGCCTACCCTGAATACCATGAAGGCTCGCCACCCGAGTCTATATCCTGACCGTGTCTGCTGCGTCTGCGATGTTCAGGACGAAGACAACCATCACCTGTGGACGTGCAGTGCTACTAGAGATGTCCACAAGGAGATCTGGCGCGAAGGGCTACAGCAGATTGATAAGTGGGGACGAGCTGCAACGACCGCATACAACAAGAACAGCAAGAAGCAGCAAGAGCGTGATAGGATCCGCGCTGGAGCCACCGCTGCTGCACCGAAACCCATTCGATGGGTTTGTCCTAACAACGAGACCCACATCCGAGGTCTATCCTGTATCGCCGGGACCCGATCAATGCTCAAAGGCGACGAGTATCATGACCGCTCTCCGGATCTGACCTGGAGCATCAGCGATTTATGCCGTGGCATCACACCCGTAAGCCTTATCAAGGAGTGGGGCAGTCTATTTACCTCGCCATCGTCGATTGCGCGCCAGGTCATTCACAAGTTCGTCGGCTTTATTGAGGAGAAAGCTACGGAGCTGATCTGGAAACCACGCTGCAAGGCCACTATTGCTCGAGAGCGAGAATGGGGGATCACAGCCAAGATGAAACGAACTCCATACAAGGGACCGAGAGGGGACTGGAGTGATGGGTATGGATACATTAGCGACGATGACCAATGTCCGTGTGGTGCATTACTCGCTGACCATGTAAACGGGAGCTGCCCTGGCCCCGTGCTTGACCCAGACGCAGCGGATCGGACGCTGCTGGATTGCCTGCAAGGGAGGAGGCGGTTGACAACCATGGAGGGGATGGGGAAGATACCCTTCTTGTAACAAGGTGTTTTCAGCTTTTAACACACTGATGAGGTGTGGCAATTGTTGCGCAGGCCCTAGGGGCAGGCCCGGGGAATGTGACCTGTCTTTTGGCGACTGTGGATCGGTTCCGCTTTGGTGGTGAGGACAGCGATAGTAGATCTTTGCTAGTTAGTCTGATAGATTCGCAGAGTCAATTGACTCGAGAGACAAGTTGTTATAAAAAAAAAAAAAAAAAAAAAAACTCATTGCCGACATTGCAGGCGATGAAGAAACGACATCCAGATACCTACCAAACGGACATATGTCGTAGGTGTGAGAGGGAACCAGAGACGAACGATCATCTTTGGCGTTATTCAGCTACCTTGTGCGACCAGCGACAAGAGTGGAGGGACGCGGTGGAGGAAGTGGAGTTGAATGGATATCGTGCATGGAGACAGGCAGTGCGAAAATGGGAACAGGAGAGAGAGGAGGCCGAACGGAAGGACAAGCCCTTCACTGCGACTTGTCCCAACTTCTCGGCAACAGGAACGAACGCTATCTGGGAGTCAATGCAGTGATTCAGGGGACGGCGGAAAGACGAGGGACATATCGGGTTGCGGAAGGAGAGGAGCCGGAGAGTGAGGCAGATTGGGAGGTCAAGGAGTTATACCGAGGTTTGGTGCCAATGAGACTCATTGAGACCTGGAAGCAGCTATTTACCACCACCAAGTGGATTGCGACGATCATGGTGACAAAGTTCGTGAGCAGGATCGAAGAATTTGGCAGGACCAA
The DNA here is from genome assembly GCF_025024155.1 of Gamsiella multidivaricata. Lineage (NCBI taxonomy): Eukaryota > Fungi > Mortierellomycota > Mortierellomycetes > Mortierellales > Mortierellaceae > Gamsiella > Gamsiella multidivaricata. The sequence goes on from NW_026251841.1 coordinate 25,247, forward strand.
GATATGGAACAAACGATGCGAGGACACTATCGCCTGGGAAAAGTCAGTTGGAATCACCTTCATGAGCAAACGCGCCGGAGGACGCAACGGTGATCGGGGACACCAACGTAGTGTTGGTGATTTCTCTGATTTGAAAGGGAGACGGTTACTTGCAACGGAGATCCAGGAAGGTAGACGGGCCGCGGATTATAGGGTGCTACAGCATTGCTTGGGGCGAGGGAAGTTGGACATAATGGAGGGGTTATTCGGTTTAAAAACAACTTTATTAACATTGGATCTGGATTAGGAGACGTGTATCGCGCAACAGGTCACGCAGGAGTTAGGTTAGGCTAGCTATGCGACATGGGTTATGAATTTGACGCCTCAAGCCAACATAGTTGGTAGGGGATGCGGCTCTGCCGTGCATGGAAGGTATCTATGGCTTCAAAGTCTTTGCGGACCATGCGTCTTGTGCTCACGGGGATTTATGTTAATAATAAAAAAAAAAAAGCCAGGTGTTGCTGGAGTTCTTATCGGCAAATGGCTGTAAAATGGGTCAATTTTACTAACACGGTATCGTTTTATTAGTTGCCTCGGCCCCGATAAATATATCCGCATCCATAAGCCATGCTTCAAATGAAGTGCAGATTGGGTCGAGAGAATAGTGGACAGGTTTTAAAAGTGAATTGTCACTGATGGAATTTGAATAACTGATCCTGTCCAAGATCAGGGGTAAAGGATTTTCTGTGGGTTGATGTCTGTCTCGCATCGTGGCAATGGCGTATCGACAATTTGCTCCGTCAGTGCAAGCGCAACTATTTTATATAGAAACGAAACTTTGGTAAGATATACAAATGAGAGGTTCGTTATTTGTTACAGATTATATGATATATTATTGATGGCGCACCTGTGGTTACTGGGGGACGTCCAATAGACTTGTTGTGCGCGTTGATCTTGATAAGATAATTATCATAATACCTGAGCAAGGACGTATGTGTGTGTATTAGTGCTAAACCCGTTGAACGAGTCATTTTTACATAATATTCAAACTTCTGCTTACCCTCGACCATGGCCAAGTCGCGTTCCTGTGTGGTCGAACGCAAGTCCAGGCATGACAATAAGATCAAGTCCATGCAAGGTATCCAACGCTAAAAGTGTATAGTCGCAGGAGAAATGATTATAAAGCCCTGAGCTGGGAGGTTTTTTTTGGTCATAATGAGCTACATGACGACAGTAGCGCGTGTCGAGCGATGATGAGGTGTCGATGTTTACCGTTTTCTCTTGATTCATCGTGGGCTGGTTCAGGGATATTCCAGCTATTCTTGGGCAAGGACATAAAGTCTTCCCAGGATTCAATCTTGACCATATCCATATTGCTGCCTTTACACCTAGGAACATAACATGATTTGTCTAGGAGGACATATATAAATATTTGTGTATATCAAAAAGGGTCAGAAAAGAGTAATCGAAGGATTGTTCTGGGATTAGGACAGGTTCACTTACTCTGTTCCAACAGCGTCCGAATGATATCTGGAGTAGAGATCTCGCCATGCATACTGATATACACACTGACGTTCTGACTTTCTTTGAACACGGGCATCTCCAAGAGCTTCTCAGTCACGATCAAGGCTGAGAATCAGGAAATACCCATTAATACCAATAATCAGGATTATCAATGATGGATGTGCTCGAATGGCGAAACAACGGGTTTAAAGAGGAGGGCTAGCGCGCGGTAGAAAGGATGAGAGGGCGTTTGAAGCTCAAAAACGAGACAACACGACTTACACTGGCGCCTGATCTCCTCCGGCGTGAGAGCAGCGAGCTTCTGTCGCAAGTCCTTTCGGATCGTATTCTTGAGGGCACGCAATGCAGGATTCATGAGGATCGAAAGGAGGAAATGCTTAATGATTCAAAGATGGTGTCTATTGTAATGAGTGCTCGCATGCTGCTGTACAACCAGCGGGTTTCAGGTCGAGGTATGGATTGAGTATGTGACTCTTCATCTAGTGGTGTGGGAAGCGCCCAGGACTTGGACACATTTCTGACAGGGTTCCGGAATAGAAAAGAGCAGGTAAAAACGTTGCAGGTGGAAAGCGCGTTGTTTGCGACAACACTGCCTCCCTGGCACGTTGTAGGATTGCATGCATCAGATTCATAGATCCGGCCTTGTTTATCCTGGATGATCCAAGAGCTCAATAGAGGAGATCGTCCGAGGACGCCCAAGAGAGATGGAAAGAGAGGAGTTATGGTGCATCGCATGTGTAAATATAGCGCCAAACAGTAACTCTTTCATGATGGGGCTCCTCGTTGTTTTGTACGTACGTGTTTACTTGCTTCAAAATAATGCCCCGACGTATTACAAAACCCTTTGCGAAGAACCTTGAAGAGATAAAAGGACATTCCAACCACGGACTAGCCTGGTTGTCGTATTGACAAATGCATACACATGCATGAACTAAGTCCATCTATATTTGCCGCCAAACAGGGACCTTTAAATCATATAAAGCTTTATATTATATATTGGTTCGAACCGTCATCTTGGTAGGTACCATTCAGCTCTCGATTTTCTTATTGGGGTTTCCTCGACTTGAATTCAGGAACGGGAAATAGTGTGATGGGGATACTTCGGTGGCGATCAGGAAGGCACGGTGCTTTGAGAGTACCTGCGCTAGGGTGTATAGCTCTTAGGACACCCGTTCGTCCACATCAGTCCATGTCTGCTCTCAGTCTGCTTCGCTGCTCTCTCGATTTGATTGTCTTCATTTTTTGTTGCATTGCTCGGTCCACTCCCTGGTGCTTGAACTGCCACTTCATCTGGGATTGCATTTGCAAGAGGTCTCCATCCAAAGAGAGCCAAGCAAGTCAATGAAGATCCAATTCAACCCTCGAGTAGTACATTTTTATACCATGCTAATATATAGCCTTCTTTTTTGTTCAGGTGGGGAAGCAAGCGTATTAGTTTTCTTTACATCTTTCACTGTCATCTTTCTCCCCCTCGCACCCCCTGTCTTTCTCGCCTCTCTCTTTCTCTTTTTCTCTTTTTCTCTTTTTCCTTCTCTGTCCCCCTTCTCTCTCTCCCTCTTTCTCTCCCTCCCCTCTACTCTCCTCTCCCCTCCCTCCCTCTTTCTCAAAGATACACCTCTCATTTGCCACTACTTCGGTTTGTGTACACAAAATAGCACTCCTCCTCCCCTCTTGCTTGCTACACACCTCCTTGCACCTCCTCCTTCCCATTCCCCCATCCTGCTCCTCAATTGCTCACCAAAATCCATCTCTTTTTTTTTCACTTCCCTCCCCCTCCTTTATTATTTGGTTTTTCTCGTCCTTGTCCATCGCCTGGTCGATAAGTCGTCAGCTCTGGTCTTCATTCCCTTCTCCTCCTTCCCTGTCGCTCACGAACGACTAAACGTTGTGAGTATATCCGTGCTCCGTGCTTGGTCCCATCCCCAGTTGAATCTTGTTCTGTAACAGAGGCGCCCGTCTACACCACCCCTTTTCATCGACATGAACAGGCGTTGTCTTGCCACTAGTAAAGACGACCCAGAAAAAAGAGAAAAGGGTGTACCCCCAAAGCTGCCTGCTTGATCCAGGCACACCCACTTCAACGAATACATTTTTTTATGCTCTTTCCTTTCCCGTTTCGAACCCGCCCTCTCCAAAACATGCTACACTGCGATTAAAAAGACCTCCGCGTCTCACCCGTGCATGCAGCTTTTCTGCAGCAACTGTATGCATCTTCACCCTTTCCTTTGCTGGTCCCCAAACCTCCAAGCTCCTATTCTCTCAATCCATCGCATTAGTCGTGCTTTTTATACTGCGTTCAAACTGCTTTCCACAAAACACCACCGTTATTGCCCTCGACATCGCACCACTGGGTCGACCTATTCATGAGCCTCAGGTTGTATCAATGTGTGCCTAAAGAGGCTTATTGAGGCAACCGACACAGCACCTGCGGCACTACAATCACCACTGCTAATCTCCCTAGATCTCGACATATCCTTTGCCAATGCACCTTCCTGACATTTCCTTCCTTGGTTCCTTAGACACAGTTTCGGTCCACATCAACCCGCAACGTTACCAGCCATACCACGGCAGCTTTGATTCAAATTCTGGAGCACAGCACCACCAACACCCCTCACGCAACGATCAGTTCTTTTGCCATTACCAGTGCACACATTCAAATCACAGCACAAACCTTGTGCCTGAACGCATCAGTACACCAGTATTGCAGGATACAAATTCACGGCATCGGTTCCCTGACATTTACTCTACTTCTACTGTCACTTCCGTCTCGTCGTACACTCTTTGCGTCGATTCTTCGCCAGAAGTCCATCACGCAAGAATTCCTTCGCTACAGCATTCCTATACACCAACCTTACAGCAGCCACAACAGCAGCCACGACAATATCAACAGGAGGAACAACAGATTGGCGTTTGGCACAAAATCCCTCCGCACTCGGTGCGCGCCTCAGCGATTGGCATAGACGGACCGGTCAACACACCATCAGATACCTTCACGTCGAATCTTGCGCCATCACAGATATCGTGCGCGAGTCCAGATGAGGCTGCCGCTATGGGCAGCGACGATGGCAACAATATGTTCATGAACCCATGCGCCGACGGTGAATTCATCGTACGAGCACTGCATGAATACCATACCGATAGCGTAGGACATCTCTCCTTTTCACAGTTCCAGTATATCAAAGTTACACATCGAGAAGACTCCGGATGGTGGCTAGGCGAGAGCGAGAACAATCGTGGTTGGTTTCCAAGCAACCGCGTCGAAAGAGTCTCTTCTGTCTACGAGTCTGAGGTAAGAAAATGGATCTTCCTAGCCTCACGTGCGTGCAACCTCAACGCCCGTACTATACTACTTAGGTAACTGACATACAATGTTTTTTTTTTTTTTTTTTTTTTTTTTCGCTCCCTCTCTCTCCAATGTTGCTTTCTTTTCTCTCAGTATCTTTCGCGCCCAACATCAGTAAGTCCGCAGCCATGGAACGATATCTGCGAAAGCCAGTTCAACAACAAGCAGATTGAATATAGGTTTTTTTCTAATCGATGTTCTACGCAGATTACATCGGAAGACTACGATCAAATTAGGACCGGATTGGACGGTGTGGAGACCCAGTTCTTGGGAGAGCCAGTAACAGAATCAGTATCAGACAGCATGCACTTGGATTGGGGCGCTATATCCCCAACGATCGGACGGACCAGAGCGGGACAGCTAGCGTTTCCTCCTAGTCAACTTTCAGCACTCCAACCATACTATGGTCCAGATTCACCACCAATAAGCGACAGTAGTAACACTGACCTCCCCAATGCGTACTCGGAATTCATTGCGGAAGTGACACTTTATGTGGATGAGCTTAGAGAGGCCGCCTCTGATGGACAAGTAGACCGATACCAGCCCACGGTAGCCAACATCATTTCGTGCGTCAAAGCTTTACTGATCTTCACCAACACTATTGCACGGGATAGTGAAGTTCTGCGGACATATCCGGAACTCGAAAAGTCAAGGCGTATCATTCTTCGCGCACTAGGCAAGTTGTATTCAAAATGCCTTGTCGCAAATGGATCGCAGGCGCTAACTACATCGAGGCAACGCCAGTTCGCGGTCGAAAAGCTGGGGATATTCAGCGGGCAGGTCCTTGAGGGGATCACCGAATTTGCGACACGTTCGCGGGAGATTGGCTTGAGAATACGGGCTGAAATCACGGCAGCATCACCAAAGCGAGGAGAGTTGGGTATTATCATCCCGAGCACTGGGGACATTGAAAATTCTCCACCATCTTCAAACTCACACGGATCACACGGAAAGCGCAGGCGTGTATCTCGAGCGGGATCCGCGAAGGGATACAAGTCGTTTAATGCGGTTCGTCAGTGGAAGGCGGAGCATGTCCAAAAATATGCTACAGCAAGGAAAGCAATCGAGCTATTATTGACCGAGTACATGGACTGTTTGAACGGAGAGAGCGGCAGCACAGGCCTGGATATGATTTTGAGAACGACGATCCAAGCAGCCCAGGCAGTCGAGATTTTCCTCGCCAGCGCGGAAGAGTTGAAGACGAGGACCAGCATAAAGGAGGAGAACGACTACGCGATCCATAGAGCTCAACTTTCAGCGACATCGACTAAACTCTTCGAGTATATCAAGTCATTGCAGAGCGGAGGAGGAGCCATGATCTACTCAACTGAGACGATTCTGGCCAGGTTCATGAGTCTTGCATCGTTGCTGCTGAGATGCCTAGTGGATCTCCATCCCAAGTCCAGCCATGGAGGACAGGAACAGTTTCAATCCGACAAAGAGGCCTCATCTTCCGAAGACCAGGAACCAGAGGAACAGGATGTTTCGTCCGCAGTCTCGAGAATGGCTCCCGCTTTTGAAACATTCAGCAGAGGCCAAATGAATGGGAAGGTCTCGTCTTCTGCAGGACTGGTTAGCTGGAGCGACGATTTACCACCAAAATTTGGTTCATCCAGGAACGTGAGCCCACCGAGGTTCAAGTACCCGCCAGGCCCTGGGGGTCCGGTCTCCCCTCTCAGTAGGAAGTTCGCCTCTCTCAACTCCCTGCACGACCGCTACAAGCGGCCCAACGGTGGACTGTCTTCTTTCGACAAGGACACTGGACGCTTCAGCTCGGATATGGGTTACGACGAAAGTGATGATCTGGATAGAAATATAATGGGTCCCTATCGATCGAGCCATGACTCTGCCGTGATGTTCATGAGCGGGCGAAACACTCCACACCACAGTCTGATGAGCAGAGGCTCCCCGACCGCTGCTCCGATCGCCAAGGAGCGCGATCTTGGTCGCAAGGTCCTCTCTGGTAAGCGTTTTATTACAACCCAGTGCTGACTCTGCGATAAATTAACACAAGACTCTCTACTCACTAATCCGTTTTAAATGTATCTTGATCTGTTACCTATAGACACAAGGATTCCATCGATTCGACGTGACAACGATGAAAATGAACAGGAAAGACTGAACGCCGCTATGAGAAGTGCGGAGAGAACAGTAACCGAGATATTTGTACCAGTCCAGGAAATGTCACAGCTGGTAGAAGAAGTAATTACGCCGGCACCTCAAACAGCAGATCAAACGTTCAATCAGAATCTGGCGGCATCATCAACGCCAAATCTTGGACCGCAACGAACATCATATTCCAGTCCCTCGCGTGCATCATACGAAACTTCAGTACGTACACAGACAAAGACGACAGATAACGCCACGTTGCCTACATCGCCGGCAAACACGCCGGGAACATCAAGCAGGAATGGGCGTCCCAGTACTCCAACGGATGTATCAAGGATCCTCGCCGAGGATTCGGATATGGTCGGGCTGGGTGTCAGTGTTCTCGGAAAAGCAGTGTCCAGAAACTCTGTCTCACCGGGGGCTTCTGGCCAAGGATCGGGAGCGGTTTCTCGTTCAATGCGTGTACGCAGTCCTGTCCCATCTTCACCGAATCTGGAGCCATCTAAACGAGTACAACTGTCAGAATTTTCTTCTCGTCCTCACAGTCCAAGCCTAGGTCCTGAGCCGCGGACGTACTCAAGAAACAGCAATGGATCCAGCAATAATCTAACGACTGCAGTCACGCCAAGTTCGAAACGAGAATCTCAAACCTCCGTTCGCTCAGACATTTCGACAGGGAGACGATCGAAGGACAGTCAGCTATCAGGGGATCAGGATAGCACGCAGGATCGACCTCATCCATCGATTCAATCAGCACCGCGCTTGGACTCGAGGGCAAGTGCTAGTCTTCGACCAGAGCCTCAGGGAAGGGATGAAGAATTGCTATCCGGACTTGTCACCCCTACAACCCCTAACATCCAGACTTTTGTGGATGGTCAACCTCCCCAAAGACCAGGCAAGAGTCATCGTAGAGAGAGCGCTCAATCGACGCTGAGTGTTGCAAACAGCATGCACTCTAGATCTGGTGGGGGTTTTCGTCCGATTTCTCCAGCCCTATCCACCCGAAACGGCGGCCAGGATATTGGAGCGCGAGGGCGGCTATCAACTGAGAGCACCGCAGCTGATGAAAGGCAGCAGCAGCATCGACATCCACAGCAGCTGACAAGGGCAAAGCCTAGCGTACCGCCGTATCGTCCACGCCAAAACAAGGTCGGTCAATCAAAGGGCCGGCCCAGTACTGAGTCCAAACAGGAAAGCGTCCTGGCTACACCATGGTTCCTCGAGAACGACTACGAACCAGACGAAGTGCTATACAACGACAACGGCGCGTTGGTGGCGGGCACTCTGGATGCCTATATCGAGATGCTGACGTCACACAAGAATACCCCAGGTACTTCATCATATTGCTAAGCTTAAGACTTCTTTATCGATTATTTGTGATGACAAGTGGATATCTAACGATTTTTGTTTTTTATTTGCTTACCAGATCCAGCATTTGTCACGACGTTCTTTACGACTTTCCGGCTGTTTACCGATCCCATGGAACTCGTTCAGCTTTTAAAAAAGCGGTTCGTCAAACCTCCTCCATCTGGACTTGACGATCAGGAGCGCATGACCTGGCAGCAGGAAAAGCAGGAGCGTGTCCAAAAGAGGTGGGCTATAAGAAACATTTATATATATATATTTGTATATATATAGTGCTGCGACTAATGCACGTATGGTGTTGATTGATGTTTCCTTAGGGTGCAAATTGCTCTCAAGACTTGGCTAGACGGATATTGGGTCTCTGCAAAGGACCGAGCAGCGTTCAAGCCAATTATGGACTTTGTCACCCAGGAAATGATGGCAATTCTCCCCGGCCCATCTGGTCGTATGTTAGATATGCTGAATCAATGGGCCAACAAACGAAAATCGCTCAATCTCCATGGTCGACCTCAGACCCTCAGCAAGTCTCGCTCTCATGAAAGGATTAACCAGCTCACACAGGAGCCTGGAAGCATCCAAGGTAGTGGCATCACCGGTAGCAGCAGCAAACCATATGCTACGCTCAAAGAGAAGCACTCGATCGATCAGTCTCGACCAATTAGTCGAAGGGGTATTAGTGCTTTCACGAACAGGGATAGTCTCTATTCTCGAGGTCCGCCTGTGCCGTTAGTCAATAAGGCCTTGCTGAGTGCCCTGGCGAGCGATGCGACGATGGCCAAAGTTGTGGTAACAGATATCAAACCCGTGGAATTGGCGAGGCAGCTGACAATCATGGTGGGCAAGCTGCTTTTGGAGATCCCATACCTGGAACTCCTTGCAAAAGAGAGGCCTAATTGCTCTCGCGTAGTTCAATTATCGAATAAGGTACTGTAGCCTAGCACTCTTCTTTATTTCGTATTTTGATTATATGTTACTCCAGGACAGCTTGTAACCGGTTTTTTGTTTGCTTTTTGTAGATTACGTGGTGGGTCACGGATACCATCGTAGACGAGCCCAGTGTTAAAAAAAGAATTGGTGTCCTCAAGCACTGGGTGGAAGTTGGTGAAGAATGCCTGAAGCTGAATAACTTTGAGACACTTATGGCCATCAGCTGTGCCATTGAATCGAGCACGGTGAGACGCTTGCACAATACCTGGGAGGTAAGTTTCCCGTTTCCTCTTTGGTTACTTCTCCGATTTACGTGGCATCATAGTCTGACGCATGTCATCGTTTTTTATGTGCCTTTCTTACCCAGGGTATCAGCAAGGCGTACGTTGAGCGCTACGAACAGCTGAGGAAGATCATCTCGAATGACTTTAACTACAGTCTCTACAGGGCTAAGCTGAAGACCGTCCAGGCACCTTGCGTCCCCTTCTTGGGTAATTAACACGCGCACAGAAAGATAGAAAATGATCATTCTGCTGACTATCTACGGACTGCATATTAACACGTTTTTCTGCTTTTTTTTTTTTGTTCTCAGGGTTGTATTTTACTACGATTACCTATATTGAGGATGGAAATTCAATTTACAAGGAACTTAATCCCCCGGAACTAGCACTAAACTCTACATCGTCCGCCACGTCCATACCTGTTCCACCTACCACTCCTACGCCCGTCACAACTAAAAAGCTGCTCCGATATGGTCGATTCTCTCAACTGGCCAAAGCGGTTCAAGAATTTCGAGATCTCCAGGGCATTTACGACTTGTTGGAGGTTCCAAGGATGCGTGATTTTATCTTGAAGCGTACGGAAACCATAGATTTGGAGAGGAGCTATCAAAAGAGCAAGGCGATCGAGCCCGGCCGACCTACGCCGAGCAATATACCCGGAACTGGAGGAAGTAGTGGTAGCAGCAGCCAAAGATCGAGCATCAGTATGGGTACAAGACCGGGCGCAAACAGGGGTCTGTTTTATGGAGGGATCACTAATTCGGAGATGAGCAGCGGCAATAGCATGCCGGCAAGGTTGAACAAGTTGTCATTCTTCAGAAAGAGCACGAGGACCGAGCGCCCTTAAAGACTTTGTTTCTTTTCTTTTTTGTTTTATCCATATAATGTACAATAATACAGCAAAATAAAATAATAGCCAGAAAGATAGACGAAACAGGGGAACTGAAAGTGCAAACAGCCATGGTTACGAACTAAAGGATCATGGCGCTTCTGAGTCTACAGGGGTTGGATTTGTCGCCGTTGAACCAATCGGTCCCAGTGCAGTCGAACTTGAGCTTGATGGTTCACGATGAGCCGCGGTCACGCTCAGTCCTCCATTGCTGTGGTTCAAAGCGACAAAGCAGCTAATACTGTGGTTCGTGCACTTCTTTCCCATCATTTGCGCTTGGCAGACATGCGAGTAGTCCTGGTAAACGCTTACATGGGCTTCATCGCGCTTGGGAGCAGAGACAAGGTGTAGGGCTGCATCTCCGATCACGATGTCCGGATCCTTCTCGAGGCTCTCAGTTGTGATGTCGACCTCACTGGTGAAAGGAGCCGGGGGGCGGTAGCTGACAGGACTCACCACAGATGCCGTGTCTTCCTCACCCCCGGCAGGGTTTCTTGCAGCTCGCGCTGCAGCCTCGGCGTCCTGCTGGAGCTGACGACGTAGGTTGCGTCGACGATTGTTTCTACGGCGGTAGGCGATCACACCAAAGGCAACACCGGCGATCACGGCCAAGGGGATAAGGATGTAGGCGAGGGGGTTAGTGTTGAGGGGCTTGTCGCCATCGCCTGGTTTGTTTGGTGGGGTGTTGGTAATGGCCTTGTCAACACCGTTGTGGTCGCTTGATGATGGGTTGCTGGGACCAACTGGAATCATGGATCCGGTTCCAGAAAAGAATGAGGTGAGTGAAGGAGTCGGCGATCCTGCTAGGGGTCTGGCAGCATTGTTCCCGTTGAGGTCGTTGCTATTGGTACTCGAGTTGTTGTTAGCGCCAGAGCTATTGTTGGTACCAGAGTTGTCGCTGTGAGAGCCACCATTCGTGCTGTCCTTGTCGCCTTGGCTACCATCGCGACCCGATTCGTTATCGTCGCTCGACGACGCGTCTCCATCATCTCCGGAAGCCTGGTCTCCGGATCCACCGCTCTTTCCGTCTTCGCTGTCCATGTCATCTTTGTTATCATCGCTATCACCGCCATCTTTACTTTTATCATCACTCTTTCCGTCGTTATGATCCTCTCCAGCTCTGCCATCTCTGCCCGAATTAGCGTCCTTGCCATCCTCGCTGCTCCTGCCATCGCTATCATTTTCTCCGGCTTCATTGTCCTCGCCATGTTTGCTATCGTAGTCGTCCTTTTCATCCCTGTCACCCTTATTATCCTCGCTGTCCTTGCTGTCATTATTATCTCCTCCGTCCTCAATATCCTCGCTGTGTTTGCTATCATGGTCGTTCTTGCCCTCTTTACTTCCCTTGTCGTCCTTGTCCCTTTTGTTATCCTTGCCATTCTTGTCGTCCTTGTCGTCCTTGTCTTTCTTGTTGTTCTTGTCCTCTTTTCCGTCCTTTTTGTTCTTGCCATTTTTCCCGTCCTTGCTGCTCTTGTCCTTTTTGCCATCCTTATCGCTCTGGTCCTTTTTTCCGTCCTTGTTATTCTTGTCCTCTTTGCCATTCTTGATTCCTTCCCCGTCATGCTTGCCTTTATTGGATTTATCGCGGGATCCAGCATCCTTGTCCTTCTGTGAGCCTTGGCCGTGCGATTTATTTGATCCATGGCGACCTTTACTGTTTCCGTAATCATGGTGGCCGTCTTTATCACGACCAATGTGGTGCTCCTTTGCGTGGTTATAATGACTACCCTTGCCATAATTATGGTGGCCATCCTTGCCGCGACCGATATGATGCTCCTTTGCGTGCCCAAGGTAGTTGTCCTTCCCATTGCCATGGTAGCTATCCTTCTCGTAGTCATTGCGCTCTTGATGTTCTTGCATGGCTTGCCATTCGGGGCCGTGGCGTCTGTAAAGGGTAGAATAGTGCGTGTACAGGTTCGCTGCTTTTTTAGTGACGGGATCGTTGTGTGTTGTGTGACCGAGGTCTTCGATGATGGGGGCCATGGTTATAATGATTAGCAAGATGACATAGGGTGGGTATTAAAGAATGAAGAAATTATGATATATTAAAGCAAGAACGGTGTCTACGCAGTAGTGGGTATGAAGCTGAGGGGAATCGCGGGTGTCAAGCGGAAAGAGTGGAGGTAAAGGTGAAGATATAGGCAATGCGGGGTGGTGGATATGGAACCAAACGCGTCAGTGCTCCAGCTGTATGATTGGTCACTACGTGTTTCCTAGGCTGGTCCAGTCTGCAAAGTACAGAGGCGGGTCTAAATTGTAATCCGGCCGCTGAAAATCGTGAGCTCAGACAGCGCAGCCGAGCTGCATTCATCCGTTCATCCGTTCATTGTATTCATTCCAGTTTCCACCTTCCAATCAACACTATCCACGACAACGCCGAATCAGCCAGACCTTCGTCCAAATGACTGTTGTCCGTGATATTGTCTATGCCCCCGTCTCGGACTGGGAGAAGCACACCCTCGACCTTTACTGTCCTCAAGCCCAGGCAAACCCTCATCGCTCCCTGATCGTGTTTGTTCACGGAGGTGCGTGGAGGACCGGCGACAAAAACGGATTCATAGATCTAGCCAAGAACCTTGCTGACTCTACCGGAGATGCTGTTGCTGTCGTCAACTATACGCTGTCAATTGCCGCTATTAAGAACGATCCAACCTCAGTCCCGTCCAAGGCACAGCACCCTAAACATGTCCAAGATGTAGCCCTAGCAATTGGATATCTTTACACACATGCTCAAACATATGGGACATATAACCCAGAACACATTTTCCTTGTCGGGCATTCAGCCGGTGGCCACATCACAGGGCTCTTGGCTTTGCGTCCAGATCAGTACCTGGAACCCATTGAAGCCGATCTGGGATTGACGAAGGGTACTCTACACTCAGCAATCCGTGGTGTCGTCGGCGTAGAGGGCATCTACAACGCGGACCGCCTATTGAAAAGATGGCCATCCTATCGCGATTTTATCATCCAGGGATTTGGGCAGGATCCAGCAACTCTGATTCATGGGTCTCCAGCAGGTCAAGAGATTCCACAAGACTCAGGATTCGTCCTTCCAAGATATGCTGTTATTCAATCGACCCAGGATGAGTTGGTTGATTCCGAGCAGGCCAGTGATTATTACGTGTATCTGCAGTCCCTCGCCAGTACTTCGGGGGACGGGGTTGCGCTGGAATTTGGAGACTGGGGCACTCACGACGAGATGCTGCAAACACCACAGTTCACGAAAACAATCACCACGTATATCCATGGCTGGGAGACCTCATTGGAATAGGGGCGATAGCAGCAATAAATTACAATTGATACCTTTCCCAAACATGGCCCTGCAGTCCAGAAAGGACCCCCACAGCAGCAGGGACCCCACCATTGCCCATCGGGTTTGCGCACGTGATTATTCTTGACGTCAATTCGCTTTGTTTTTTTTGTTTTTTTTCCTTCCCTTTTTGTCAAGGCGACTAGTCAAGATCGCTTCCCATCCCTCCTCCTTCTCTCCCAACTAATCCCAACAGGATAGCATCTCTGTGTAAGAGACCGCTGAATTCTTCTCGTCTTTTCCCAAATCTGCCAGTTAAGACACTCGACTGACCCCCTTTTATTCTTTCTTTTCTCTTGCATTGCTCCTCTGGCATCTCAATTTAGCACAATGTCTACGCCTCAGGACTCCATCGATAACAATATCGAGATGTGGAAGGTGAAGAAGCTGATCAAGGGTCTTGAAGCAGCTCGTGGGTAAGTGCTTGGCCTAGCCTTTGTACCACTTCTCTTTGCTCGAAGCTCTTCTTTGCCTCCTTTGTGTCTTCAATCAGGCCGCTGACATAAACCTGATTGTTAATGTTGTTAATGTCTGTGCTCACTTATTATAGAAACGGAACGTCCATGATCTCGCTCATTATTCCTCCCGGTGATCAGATCTCCCGCGTTGCCAAGATGCTGGCGGATGAGTACGGAACCGCCTCCAACATCAAGAGTAGAGTCAACAGGCTGTCTGTGTTGAGTGCCATCACCTCGACCCAGGCACGTCTGAAGTTATACACCAAAGGTAAGTTTATTTTGAACGATCATACTAAAATGACAGCTCACCACAGGATTTGGATACGACTATGACGGTGTTTCGTGATGACCATGTACCATACTTGCTCAGCAAACTAACACAGCACGACCTTGATTTCATCGCTTGCTCTGTCGTAGTTCCTCCTACTGGACTTGTTGTGTACTGTGGCACCGTCGTCACCGATGAGGGCAAGGAGAAGAAGGTCAACATAGATTTCCCTCCTCACAAGCCTATCAACACCTCTTTGTACATGTGCGATAACAAGTTCCATACCGAAGCTCTTTCTGAGCTGCTCGAGTCCGACTCCAAGTTTGGATTCGTCATCATGGATGGTAACGGTACCCTGTTTGGTACCGTCTCTGGAAACACCCGCGATGTCATTCACAAGTTCACTGTTGATTTGCCCAAGAAGCACGGTCGTGGAGGTCAGTCCGCCCTTCGTTTCTCCCGTCTTCGCGACGAAAAGCGCCACAACTACGTCCGCAAGGTCGCCGAGATGACTGTCCAGCACTTTATTACCAATGACAAGGTCAATGTCACTGGTTTAGTCTTGGCCGGTTCTGCTGATTTCAAGACCGAGCTTTCCCAATCCGACCTGTTTGACCCACGTCTCCAAGCCAAGGTTGTCAAGATTGTCGATGTCTCTTATGGTGGCGAGAACGGTTTCAACCAGGCCATCGAGCTCAGTGCTGAGGCCCTTTCCAACGTTAAGTTCGTCCAGGAGAAGCGCTTGATTTCAAAGTACTTCGACGCCATTTCTCAGGACACTGGAAAGTACTGCTTCGGAGTTGAGGATACCTTGAAGGCACTGGATATGGGCGCTGTCGAGACCCTGATCGTCTGGGAGAACTTGGATATTGCCCGTGTCACCCTCCGCAACTCCCAGGGAGAGCTCGACATCAAGCACTTCACCAAGGAGCAAGAAAAAGAGCGCACTAACTTTATCGATCCCATCGATGGCTCGGAGATGGAGATCGTGGAGAAGATGTCCTTGCTGGAGTGGCTTGCTGAGAAGTACAAGGATTTCGGTAAGATGCCTTACTGGTATTTGTCACGGCAGTATGCGATATAACAAATATCGCCAATATATTAATGCTCGGTTCTTGAATCCTGCGTTTTTTTTTCTTTCTCTTTTAAGGTGCTACCCTTGAGTTCGTCACCAACAGGTCTCAGGAAGGCTCTCAGTTCGTGAAGGGATTCGGAGGTATCGGAGGCATCCTTCGCTACAAGCTCGACTTTGACGCTATCACATACGACTCGGACGAGTTCTTCTCGGATTGACCCGATGATGAGGACAACGCTGCATCGCTTCAGGAGGGGAAGGAATTGGGTGGCGTCGTGCGCCCAGTTTAAACAGAGAGACGAATAAGTTTATGACAGAGAAGGTACGCATGAGATTTGTCTTCTTTTTTGTCGCTTGTTACTGCACTGCATTGCACTGCCTGCTGACAGTTCTCGTTTTTCTATTCTTATTTCTCTTCGTTTAGCTATCTGGTCTCTGTGTTCGAAGGAAACCTAGAATTTATTTTTCGAACGTCGTCAGATGAGCATGCGGGTGCTTGAGTATTGCAAGAGATCCATTTTTGAAATCAGAGGCACGGAGGAAAAGCACGATTAAAGAACTTGATGTTGCTATAAGTCACTAGTGCCTTTGAAATGCATTCTACTTACGCTCTCCACAGCGACACAATGCAGCGATGTGACCTTATAAACTTCGTTGCACCAGGGCCTTACGCTTCGCATAACCAGTGGCTGTTTTCACTGCAGCACAGCTAACTGTGCTAGCAGCAATCGGTTTCTCTGCATCGAATTCAGACGCTTCATACGACTCTTGAATTGTTTTTGCAGTCTAATGTCAAGTTTCAAGCATTCTCGCTGTCTTTGCTCGGCCTCAGCGACCTGCAAAAGCTCATAACTGTTTCAACGATGCAGCGGAAGGCGACATGGATCCCATTCAAGTCCTCGGGGCAAGCTAGAGACACTTCATCCTAAATCTCAGCTCCTTGGACACGAGCGCACGGATCAAACCGTGTTATCACAGCGCGACGTCTGCTCGATGTGCGCTTAAGCTCGTTGTAGACCACAAATAAAGTGCTGAATTGACAACAGATTGTCCCAAAAAAAAGTGGGTATCACGTGCGTGGATCGAATTTTTTTCTGGCTTTTTATGATCCGCCTCAGCTCTCAGCTACAGGTCCTTCTTTTCCAAATCTATTACTCGAAATGGTCTCTAAGTGAATGAATATACAAAGATACCACCGGAGAACCATCCATCACTAAACAGGGAGCAGCAAACCATCCATTGGACACATCACCAACTACAGACAACGTATCCATCGCATTCTGAGGCTTCAGCACAGCAGAATCCACAGTCAAAAACTATCATACGCATCATTCAGCTTGACAGGAGATGATGGAATGAGGCCCAACTTCATGCCGAAACTTTGATCAGGAGCTGAGGGAGAACGAGAAGGATAATTTTGCACTGTACAATTGCCGCCGCTTTCAACAGCCAAACATAACAGGATCGTTTTTTGAACACCAACCGTCCGAGGATCAACCATGTACTTCAGTTTGGCGCTTTTTACTCACTTGCAGCAAAGGAATACGTCTGGAAACGCTAATGGATCAAGGAACAGCCTCGACAGCACCAGATTTCACAGGACATCCAGTAGTAATCAGCTTCCTGAACCCGCCACTCATCTTGGACCCTGTTTGTCTTTTTTCTTTCTTTCAATCAACAGACTAAGGGTACCTCTTCGTTTGGTAAACGCCACACCAAGTCGCACACTTTGTGCCGTCGGTATGTTGATGTTAGCAGGCTGTAGGAAGGCTGCCGCTGTTTATGTTGCACCAACAAAGGACACGACTATGGAGGAGTCTGACACTACTTTTTTCTTTGGATTCGACCAACCGTTAGCTGTGGTCGTCGCTCCTTCCACAACCAGAAGAAGACTTGCGCTCAGTGCGGCTACCCAGCTGCCAAGCTCCGCTCTTGTAAGCATTGTTGATAATTTCATTTTGACAACGGGAAAAAGTACACCTGGAATTACGACAGGACAATGCGATATAATTTGGGATTATCACCATCGGAGTCAGCGTCGCGCAGATTGACAGCCTCTACGAAGCCGGTCGTACGATAAAATGCCACACGAGGATGACAAGTGCACTATGAACAGTCAGCAAAGGAAAGAAATGGACGCTAGCTATGATTGAGAAAATGGGAACCAACAACAACATGTTGTCCTTCGTTTTTGCGCTCAAAAAACATGGACGACCATATTTTAGCATCGCTTTTAAACCTGAACTCAACTAATTATTTTTTTCCCTCTGCAACACATCTTTGTAGACAACTGGAGCGAGAAGGCTACGCGCAGAAAGACCACCGGTACCGGCCGCATGCGTCACTTGTCCACTGTCAACCGCCGCTTCAAGAACGGTTTCCGTGAGGGCACCCAGGCCAAAAAGCAGGTCAAGCCTGTCGTTGCTTAAAGTAACGAAGAGACAAGCTCACCTCTTTCTTCGCGTAGCGGGAAACCTGGTTCGGTCCTTGAACGAAACGGGAAATTACCTTGAAATAAAACATGACTCGCGCAATCGAGGCACCTTTTGTTTCTTTTCAACTTGTCGACGCTCCTCCTCTCATCGTCATTTGGGTGTGTATCGAGAAGATGTGGAGTAGAGTATATGGCGGTATGTAATGAGCCACAATTGTGTAGTAGGTGGCCCAACCGCTGCGTGGTTTAGTGGATCGCCCTTTCTTGACGGGATATAGGTTTTGCCCTTGTATGTGTAACATAGCCGTGCGAACAGAGTTCTTCAATGACGGCAGCCGTGAACTAAGCATTGTGATACGCATGGCGTGATCCACACGATCTGGGGATATAAGAGTTGCGGGCTTCAGGGCTAGGCAGACGCAGCAACGAATCAAGATATTGCGGAGCGCCCATTGGGAAATCCATGGACCATGCTACGCAACATACAGAGATCATCAAGTAGAGCAAATAGTAGAGTGGGTTGTGCCACGTTTCTTTGGACCAGCAAACAGAAGTTGTCTGACCCTGTCGTCATGAGAGGCGTGAGCACAGGCTACAAGGGCCGTTTTTTCGTTTTCTAGTTATATCGCAGTCACCGTGTTTTTTTCTGCCTGCTGTTTGAGCAAAGGGCAGCAGTGGTCTTTCCTTTTCCTCAGGCAAAACTTTTTCACACCTTTATTTTTTTAAATACTTATTTTCATACGCTCCTTTTTTCTTCTTGCATACACAGACGCACACACTACACATTCATCCAGAAACACAACCTCATCATCTGCTCCATCGTACGACTGCATCCACAGGTGAGTGATAGTGTCGGTGGCGGCGTGCTCCCTCCCCACTGATATGGCGGGAATTGAATTCAATTGAGTTATCTAACTTACCCTCTTCCTCCTTGGTACTTGCTCAACACAGCAGCGATATTCAATCTCAACGGCCAGCCTCTCGCCTACGTTTTTTTCAAAGGTCATCCCAGTGTGACCATGAACATTCCGCCTCAGCAGCAACACCAGCAGCAGCAGCAGCAGCAGCAAGAACAACCAAACAATGGTCAAGGCCAGCACTATGGAAATCTTCAAGGATCCTCATCGGGGAACCTGAGCTCGTTCGCTGCTCTCCCTCCCAATCCATACAACCTTAACACTCACCTGATGGGTCTGAGCATGCAGAACAGTTCCTCGTCCGCCGGATTGAGCTCCTCCTCCTCTTTGGCGCCCGTTCCTACGAGTTCTAGCTTAATGAATGGTGGAAACAGCGGCTCAACAACGCCTTCTATGGTCTACGCCTCCGCACCATCGTCGCCCAACCTTAGGAACCTCCAATACAATCCATCTGGGAATGCGCAGTACAACCAAAGTAGCAGCCTTTACTCTCAACCCCCTCACCAGCAGCAGCATAGCCAGTACTCATTCCACGCTCAGCAACAGCAGCCTCAGCAGCAACAGCACTCCGTCCAAAGTCTGACATCCAGTTTCTACCCCACTTCGCCACCTCATCAACATCAGCAAAAATCATATCAGCAGCAGCAGCAGCAGCAGGCTGGGTCAAGTACGTCATTTAATTCGATGCCGTCTGCCCCTCTTCGCCAGCAACCACAGTATGCGCCCTTGGTGCCTCCTCTGTCGGATGCACAGTACGCGCAATATCATCAATTGCTTGGATCGGCATTCAGCTCTGCGGCCTCAACGCCCTACCATTCGAACCAGTCTACGCCGTATAGCTCTATGCCTACGTCTCCAACACTCGAGTACCAGCAACTTTCAGACCCAAACATGATCCAGAAGCCGAAGCGCCGACAGGTCAAGAACGCATGTGGTACGTTTTATTTGTTTGTTATCTTTTTCCTTATGTGGGCTGGGATATGTCATATCTGCGTTGATCTGGTGGTTTCTTTGTCTCCTGTGCCATCTTCCAACGGCTGACTGCAGCGTCGACATGCAGGCAGTCGAGACAAAAAAAATAGTGCGCCTCTATCCTGGGAAATAGAAGGCGTACGTTTTTTTTTGAGAGGACGAGACAATTGTGTGAGCAGAAAGGGGGATGGTAGTTCTTGAGTCATATCACTTTTGTAGTACAGAAGGAGGGTTATCTAGTGGCTGACTAGCAGCTTCCATTTCGTTTTATGTCTTACTAAACTGCCATTATTGGTTTTCGCTCCATAGTGAACTGTCAAAAGGCGTGCAAGAAGTGTGACGAGGGACGACCATGCACTCGATGCATCAAGTACGGCCTCATTGATACCTGTGTGGACTCGACCCGCAAGATTCGCAAAAAGGGCATCAAACGTGGACCCTACAAGCGTAAGATCCCACCAAGCCAGCTGGGATCTGCGTCAGCATCAACTACGCCCGTCATAAGCCACGCCGTTCTTGTTGGACCGCCTACAGGATACATGTCAGAGCCGGTGACAGCATTGAACAGCCCGACGCAGTCGCATATGTTGCCGTTCACGGCCTCAGCCTCTGCCATGGGATATGGATATGGTGGTAACTCAGGATCTAGCAGTGGTTATGCAGGATCTAACAGCGCTTATGCGGGATCTAGCAGCGCCTATCCAGGATCTAGTAGCAGCTATACATTCCAGACGCAGAATATAGACAATAGCTATGTGCCGCCCTACACGACTAGCTACTCTGGAGCCAGCCTGTACACCGCTCCATATGCCATGAATGATGGCAACAACATCGGCAGCACCAGCAACAACAACAACAACAACAACAACAACAATAGTTTACCATGACATGTATCAAATCCATAGATTTTAAGTAATAAATAGTCCTAAAGGGGGGAGGGGGAAGGGGAAAGAAAAGGAGTACTCACTCCAGTACTCACTCCTTACTTTTTTTTTTTTTTCGCAAAGTCAACTATATACCAATTACTTCACCTAATTATTTCTTCATCTATCCACCCACAATTTTACAGTCAGAATAATGGTGCCAAGTCGCAGGATTGGCAATGTCATAGTACTGGCATTCGTCGCAATAGTTCAGCTATCGGTCCTTGCTGAGGCTCGACAACGTTCTGTGGGTATCAAGCACCTCTCCTACGATAAATCTAGCTACGACCTCGCCCATGCTTCTCATCACCGACCAAAAAGAGAGGGCAACAAACAGCAGCATGGCAAGAGCAATCAAGGACACGAGCATCAAGAAAGCGCCTACCGCACATTTATTGCGAAGCAGAAGCGCAGCAGCGAGAGCAACCATGAAGTGGACAGCATAGTGGATCAGAGCCTTATTGCTAAGAGTGACATTCCTTGTGGACTGGGACAAGCAGTTTTAAAGTGTCCATTGGCGAGTCCCTGTTGCTCTCGATGGGGGTTCTGCGGCAGTGGGGGCAATTACTGTCTTGATGGATGCCAGGAAGCGTTTGGGCAGTGTGGCGATATTCCACAGCAAGGCAGCCAGAAGGAGGAAGAGTATAACAGAAGGAAGTGGCGACCGTGGAGGGAAGTTCATGGATTCGACCAGAACGGGGAGCCACAGCGCGTTATGGGCCAAGATAAGAGCAAGTTTCGTATCCCTTCCACGGTACCCAAGTTGCCCCTGAACGGGACGCTCGTCAACATAGCGTACTATGCTGGGTGGGCCCAGTACAGAGGACTAGGAGAAACTACCTGCCGCCAGCGACCGTACCTGCCGTCTGCAATTCCTTGGTCATCGCTGGACTATGTCATGTTCGCCTTCGCCTATTTTGACGACGACAACGAGCTCTACCCAGCCGATCCAAGCGACGAAAGACTCTACTTTTCTATCAACAAGCTAAAGATGGCTACAAAGACCAGGGTCATGATCTCGATTGGGGGCTGGACCTTTACACATCCGGACTCGAGGAGTAAATCCGGAACGAAGCATCGGTTCAGGAACATGGTTAGGTCGCCAAAATCACGGAAGGCCTTTATTGCGAGCTGCATTGAATACTGTCAATCCTACGGCTTTGACGGGGTCGATATCGACTACGAATATCCAGCCTACCAGGACCGCGCGTTCGTTACCGCCTTGTTTCGAGAAATGAGGGAGGCATTTGATGCTGAAGGCAGCGGTCTCATTATTTCGATGGCGGGCGCTGCTTTCAAAGATGGCGTTCAAGGGTTCGAACTGGACAAGGTAGCCAAGTATATGGACTTTTTGATGATCATGACTTATGGTAAGAAAAAAAAAAGGTAGTTCTGAGCAATATGGAAGGTACCTATTGAACCAATGAATATCGTCGTACACTATCGCTCATCTCAGCGTTATTCACCACTCTACAGATTTGTATGGCTCTGACGACTCGAACCGAGTGGTGAACATCCATACTGCCTTAATTCAAATGCCCGATGAGAAGCATAGCGGCCATAGCGTTCAGGGCGCTGTCGAACTGTATCTCGATCGGGGGGTTCCTCGCGAAAAGATCGTGCTGGGGCTGGCCCTCTACGCCAAGACCTTCGTCCTGGCTAATCCATCGAATACACAGCCCGGAATAGCGCAGTTCAAACAAGGAGGCGATCCCACGAACTGCATGGACTCCCGGGGCGAGATGGCTTATAATGAGATTGCATACCTTATCCATCCTGCCGATCATACTTCTAGACAGGTTAGTCCGCTGTGGGATCCTGATGGCCGGGTATTTTATTTCGTATACGGAAGCCGTCAAGATAACTTGGTCGGGTACGATGATAGGCCAAGTCTGGATCTGAAGCTGCAGCTTGTGACGGAGCTCAAATTGGCGGGTGTGATGTGGTGGAGTCTTGATCAGGACCTGGACTCGACGAGCGAGAAGCCGGGTACCCATTATCAGAAGCGGGATTTGGAGCGAAGGACGATCCCACAAGTCCCATATCGTCGACTAGGCACTTCTTTTCCCAAAACAGTGGCCATTCCCTCCACAGCCAGTTCAGAAGGGGTCAAATCAGTGTCAGCACCATCAACTTCCACACAAGGAGAAAATAAAACGACTACGCACCAGGAGACTAAAACACTACCGCCAATGTGCCCTCGACTGACTACGGCCGCTACCTTTGCAAGACTATTGAAATTCACTCCCGCGACTATGGTATGTTCGAATAGAACGACTTCTAATCCAACAATCTGTCCGTCAATTGTCGAGCCGCCAGCTCGGATGTCTTCCATTCCGTTAAATATCCTCGGACAACCAGGGCTAGTCCCTTATGTTGCTTCCAAGCGAAAGAGATGCCGTGTCGTCATACAATACCCGCACGTTTTGCCTGAGACTCCTGTGGGTAATGCTGTCATGAAAAAATGTCCTGCCCCTGCCGACTGTACCGAATCTTGGCAGGCATTTACTTGTACTCATGAGGGCTGGAGTAAAGGAAGCCCATGTTACGGTAACGTGTTAATTTTGTAACAATCTATTCAAATTTGGTAAACTCCACATCTCCGCCTGGCAACTAACGCGATGCTGACATTTTTATCGCACGTATTGCCTTGTTCTCCTTATAGACAAAGCGAAGCTGTCTCCTTCGCTTTATTTTTACGGGGAATTGGAGTTTGTCCGGACGGCTCGCGATAGAGATATTAGGCAGGCTTATCAAGCAGGCGAAGGACCACCAAGAGCAACTTCCCAGTTGATTGCGCAGGTTGAATCTAAACGCCCTGAGTACATTACTCAATATCTAAAGCTCTCAAAGGTGCTGCGGCTGATGGCCGAGGTCAAAGGACTGAAAGGGCTAAAGGTTAAGAAGCGTTTGGTCCGCTCAGGTTCAGTCGCAATCAAGAGGAAAATGGTGAAGAGGAGCAGGAAGGCGAAACAACAGCGGCATGCAAAGGGCAAGCTTACGAGTCATTTGTGCGAGCGACAAGATTCAACCGCGGTGAATACATAGACGGGACGGGATGGCATAATAAAAGCAGGACTAGGAGACTGAACAGAGATGTCAGGGAGTACTGTTCATTTGGCTCATCTAGTCGTTCAGTTCAGAAGTGCAATATGTCAAAAATAGGAAGGAGCCTGGTTTTGGACTGCGCCCAAATGCCCAGATGAGTAATACCATGACGCCAAAGATGCGGCGGCTACAAACGATAAAAAGTGCCTGGCGCACTACAGAGAAGTGCCGATTAAAAGTCGGTGGGATGAAGCTTCCCCTTGTAAGCCCTACTCCTTGTCCTGTCCTTCCTGGACCTCGCCCGAATCGTCTTCATGTCAACTCTCTCCATGTCCTCTGTCAGGTAGCCCAGGGCCCTGGCGAGATCACGGCTGTACTGAGTAGCTACACGGATGTTCTTGATTTTGGTAGCCTTGGTAGACTTTAACAGTTCGTGCTCAGTCATGGACATGTAGACTGCCTCGTCATGGTGATTAACGTTCATAATATCCGGCGACGACGTCTCCATTCTCTTCTCGGGCGGGTTTATTTCCGACTTGTCTGTGGATTTCTCAGTCTCGTAAGCTTTCGTGGCCGATGTGGATTTTGGCAGAGAGTCACCCTGCTGAGGTTTGCTGCGTTTTTTGTTCATTTTGACAACCCAGTTATTTCGATGTCCAGGAGCAGCGGCCGAGGCGCTGTTGATGCTGTGGGCTACGATTACCTTGCTGATGTTGGTGAATCCGTCGCTTGACAGGGACAGATGCAAGGGTGTGATAAAAGAGACCCCAATGGTTTCAGAGTTCTCATTGTGAGTGGATTGAAAGATATAGAGCTCGTCGCAGTCCTGATCATCCTCATCGGGACTGCCACTTTGTTCAGCCTCTGAAAGGCGAGGCAAGTCGACAACGCACCAAGTGGAGAGATCCTGTTCGCCTTCCTTGGTGACCGGCTCAAAGTGCTTTTAGTCCAGGGCTTGATTGGATGTGACTGTATCGGCAAAAGTTTCCGGATAGAGTCTTGACTCGAGCGCAGAGAAGGGGCTGCACAAGGCAATGGGAGTTTGAGAGATGAAGGCAGCCATAGTGGTTGAGGATATGCAAAAGAGTGGCAATTTGGTATGTCTTTGGTGAATGGTGGTGAAGGGGGCGTAGGTATGAGTATTTAAAGAGCGGCAGGTCAAGTAGTGTATTGTACGTTGCTTCTGAAAATGTGGTTAGTTGTTGTTAAAAAAAAGAAGGAAGAAAGAGGCGGGAGCTCTTTGGATGAACGTCCACGTCCACATACAATGCTCCTCGCCTCTTAGCGTGATGGTGCTGAGAGCCGTGTCCCTATGGATTTTCGGTCTGCATCTTGTTTATAAAGCTCTTCTGAATTTTAGGGAACTGCAGAATTTCAAGATTCAGTTGCCTGGAATCGGGTAACCCGGACTTGTTTCATATGCTATCGTGCCGTTTTCAAGGAATCGCTTCCTGTCGCTATCCCTTTGGCCTCATATATCTCATATAAATAGTCATTTTCAAACTAAAATGAATGGTATATTAGAGCAGGACTGTACGGCCTAGAAGCCCATGGTGAGACTAAAAAAGTACAGCAATGCCCTATTTAATGCAAATCCGCCTCTTGTTTCGCCCTCCCAGTGCGAAATATTTGGCAAGCGGGTATATCCCAATACCTTGCAACAGTTTTCCGCGGGTATGTCGCTACTAGTTACTGATACTGAGGATAGAAATAATAACTCTTTTGGGCTTTGTGTGTGTGGAAGCTCAAAAATTTGGGCGAGCCTCGACAGTTTGCACAGTATTTGGCTGCACAAGTGCATGTAGCATAAACATTTAGGACATAGAACTTAAGGGACAAAGCAGACACGCCACTCAGTACATCCTTGAACTCACTCCTTTCCTCATTCAGTCCCCTATCAACTCTTGATCACTGCTACAGGCTTTCAGCGCAATTAAAGTGTCTCTGCTATCAAATGCGTGTACCGAACTTGATCCCTGCTAGCTGTCCATTTTAACCTGGCCTTTATAGTACCACATGGGGATTGCTGGGCTACTCAAAGCTATAAAGGACACCAAAGGAACGCTCGCTTATGGTCTGCAGAGCAAGAAAACTCATGTTGACGCCCTGACTTTATAATTCCGGTCCGGACGTTTAAAGCGATGTGCGAGAAGGTCGCCAAGGAAGCGAGAGCCGAGGCAGCAACCACAACAAGTACCGGTGTATCAACAGCCTGGGCCCTAACGTCAAGCGCGACCTTCTTCACAGCTACCGCTAGCCTCAGCAGCACAAGATATACCTCCTGCTGTGAAAGGCGTGGACGACTACACTCGGCTTTCGTTTAAACCAAATGCGCGAAGTTCCGCCACATCATCGTGCATGGCCCACGAGAAAATACGAGACATATCCCACAAACTCGAGGAGTGCAAGTGGCAAAGGAGAAATGCAGCTTAAACCTCGCAGTCAAACCCTCCAATTGATACACTCGCCAGTGACGCTTCTGCAGGCTTGGCATCTCTTCTCTGCTCAGCACAACCTCAGCTCCATGGAGAGCAGACGTAAAAATCCCGGGAGGTAAAGTGGAGACGAAGCAGGTGCGGCTGTTGTGCGATTTGGTTGGCGAATTCAAACGGAATTGCTTTTTTTTTTTTGTTATCCTTTGGGTAAAAGAGCAGGAACGGAGATGCAAGCCCCCGTTACTCCTCATGTTATCATGGAAGTCAGTCAATCGTGTCTGGTCGGCAAGGGCGCGTTGGATAAGATGCCCATCGAGGGACCGCACCAGTGGAAGAAGGATGAAGACATAGATAAAAAAACCAAGAATGACGAGGATGACGAGAAAGAGGAGCGCGAACCAGCGCTAATTTGACTACGCACTTGTTCGGCGAAACGTCTAGGACTACTACAATGACTGTAGGGTTGATTACAGCTGCCTGTAGCGCGGCACGAAGCTGAACAGAGCCCAGGCCAAGATCGTCGCTGAACGTATCAACAAGGCGTTCACATCAGGAGTCAATCCCATATTTTCGTGCTTAAAACGCTCGAACTTTTTCTCTGCTAGAAGTCCAGCGCCTTCACCGTATCCGATTTAGGTATCGACGAAGTTAGGGAGTCACAAATCCAGGAGGCCGGTACTGTCGCTGCATCCGATCCGGAACAAGTGCATCGGCAAAGGAACAGGATATGGACATTGACGTCAACCAAGCGACTGCTCCAGGAGTCCAGAACAAGAAGGACACGAACGCGGACTTACTTGGTCTCATTCTGCGCAAGGTACATCGGTCTTTTTGATCCCGAATGGTCCAGTAGCGCCCCGCGGAAGACCACCCAAAGACTCGACAGCAATTCAGGCAAAAACAATCGCGCGTTCGATTTATGAGGGTTTCTTAAGTTGCGCAACCGACAAAGTGCTGCCAAGATATATACCCTGAGTGTCATTGAGGCGGAACTGGTTGTGGAGGCTCGGACTGCGGTTCGAAAGCATTTCCAGAAACTGCTCAAGTTTGTCGTGAACATACCTCGCGCTGATTGCTTTTCTACAGTGAACTGACACAAATTTCTTCTAATTTTTGCTAGTTGAAGCGTGCTCGTTTATTCACGCAGTCGAGGACAGCGAGGGCTCCGACGGCGATAAACAGGACGACAAGGTGTCATCTGAGAAGGGATCTGTCCAAACTTGGGGGAGGTTTTTTTCCCGCGTGCCGCCGGAGTTGCGTCCTTTTCTTGCCCAGTGTCGAGGTTAGGAAGCTTTTTCATATTGTACCAATTTTTCACTACCAAAATCAAAGACACGTCGTGCGCGCCACGTTATGGAACCTCGAGTTTGCTCCTACAAAACGGCCCACAAACATGTATTAGAAATGTATGGGAAACTTTTCCAATTTTTGTTTATTGGAGACAAGGTTGAGACCAAGGCGGCCACTCTTAAGAGCCAAACGGCATATGACAAGAAAACAGCGACCATGGATCGACTGCTGAAGGACCACTCAAATACGTACGACCAAGATGCACTCGATGGAGACATGAAGAGAGCTTTTGCGAATTACAAGGCAAGGAAGCAAGCAGCTGCCGAAGATACGAAGCCCCCTCTACCCTTGACTTCCCAAACAACGACACCATCAAGGATCGCCACACCATTAACAACATGATGAGAACAGGTGGAGTCCGGCTCCACCTAATTGCTTTTGACATACGATAACGTTGACAGTCATCCAAAGCTAAGACTCGAATCCCGGAGATCACATCGCAGTCCCCAATCAAAGAACCCCTCGTAAGAGCCCTCGATCAAGATCTCCTAGATGTCGTGGTTGTGGGGGCGGACCCCAGCGAAGTAATTTTAGCATCGTTTTGTGCGCTGAACCCTCGGAAACTGAATCAAGTTACGAGCTTGCTCATTAGACGCTCCAACCTCTACAATTTCAGGTTATCATTCAGGACCGCACTGGAGGTCAAAAGAAGCGAAGGGGTCATTGTTACGGTCAAAGACGATATAGAATTGAGCTTGGAATCATGGCTAATATCGCAAACGGGCGAGAAAGGAGGGCATGCATGCGAGACACATAGCGTATCGGAATTGAAGGCCTTACTACCGTCGTCGTCGTTTGTAAGAATAAAAGAGCACCGATATCACTTTCAACAATTCAGCTATGCCCTGTAACCACTTCGATCTTGTTCAGTGAAATCAAAGTTGTGGGAGCTCAAAAAGGCGAGCCGGGCTGAGAAGGATCATGCCGTGCATGGGGCAGTTGTGGACTGTGGGTCTCCAGGCTAACGAGACTGACAATGTTTGTATGCGGCCAGCAAAGCTCAACGCCCATACCAGGCTGGCTTCGCTACATGGAACCTTCAAGGCATATTTTTTCACGAGGTGTATATAATCGTCACGATTTGCCTATCTCTTCTTCATTAGTAATACTAATACCATGTTTCCTTGTGTCAATGCACTATGTCGATAAACAGCTCGGCACGCCGTCGTTTATGGGTATCTTACATCATCGAAATACTGAGTTGTGTACGTAAAACAAGGAACGGAGAATGGTGAAGCCAGCGAGCCGGACGTTCGTCTATCTCGAGGATAGGTACTAGAGATGGCTAGATAGGGACTGCATGGGCGCCCAGAATTTGGCCAATATTGTATTAGCCTCGAGTGGATCAGTAACTTGTCTCGCCCAGAGCCCCTCCGCGGGCCCTAGCAAGAATAGCTGTATTGGCCGCATCAGTTAGAATTGATCTTGAGCATCTTGGTGGGTGTTTCTCTTCATAGACGAGACGGTTTAAGGGATAACACGAGCAAATAGCGTTTGATGTCGGCCCAGTAATATTCGCGCTGACGCGCCGCTGCGAGGTTGTGCTCAACTGTGAACGCATTTTTTTATGTGTGTTTGTCTGTTTGCGCACAGGCAACACCAAGAAGGACAAACTCTCGCTCCATCCCATTCCGCCGTAAATCTTCCTCGCCCAAAAGCGACAAAGAGTCAAGGCGCCCATTGAAGCAGCCATGTCGAAGCGACAACCCTGCCACACCTATGCAAATACTGGATCTTGCCATTTTGGAGATGGATGCAAGTTCGGTAATCAACCAGCACTGTCTCGACTCAGGAAAAATATCATGTCCCTGACGTGTGGCGCTAACCACCTCGCTTTATTAATGTAGCTCATGTGGAGCGATCAGATTCCAAGGGCTGTTGGTCGCAAGATCCACCTCGTGTAAGAATGGAGCATTTCGACCTCAGATCTTGGATTTGTTACAAGGTGGTGAAGACACCTGCTAATATTATTTCACCATGAAAACATCACAGGGTCGCAGGAACACCGGAAATGGTCGTATCGGTGGTGGTGAAGTATTTGGTGGAACTAGGGGAGAGTCTTTCGGTTGGTTTGACGGCGCACCATCCAACCCAGCACCGAGTCGACAGCCGCCTCGACAGCCGCCTCGCCAGCAACAACAGCAACAACAGCAACAGTACCAGTTAAAACAGCAGCAGCAGCAGCATCATCAACGTAAGCTTTATGTTAATCACTTGATTGCTGACTGATTTGTCATATCCATACCGGGAGATGTGCTGATCTACTCATCTCTTATTCCTTTAGGCGTTCCAGGGAACCAGAACAGCAGGCGTGGAGGAGGCAAGCAGGCGCCATCAGGGCCGCAGAAGGGAAAGAAGGGTGGGAAGCAGAACCAGGAGCCTCAAAAAGATCCGTATGCCTCTGTCAAAAAACCACTCCCGTTGCTAGACAATTCGTGGAAAAGCGATCTACCTCGAGGCAAGTATGGGCAAAACAACCAAGCATCATATGTCATATTATTCGATAAACATGGAAACTGACAGCTACAACTTTTCCTCGTCTTAGACAATTTTCGATTCCAGTCTATCTGTCCATCAGAAGAGGACATCAACATGGACGAATACCCCGAACCTCCAGAGAACATCGTCCATATGGCGCATGAGTCGACCGAAAAGTACATCGAGGCGCACTTTCGTCTCCTTCGTGCAGACTGCACGCTTCCTGTGCGAGATGCCATCCGGTCTTACAGAGGGGGGATCGTAGAAGACAACGAGATGATGATATACATCAATGTGAGTATATCCAGGTTGTTCCACCTATGTGTCCTTGCAATGTCTGTTATTGATTGTGACAATCGTACTGATTTTTGAATCACCCCACTAATTAGGTTCGACCTATGGCGCTCTTGTTTGCCAACATTGGATTGGTTCATCGAATGTCCTTTATCGTGGACGGTCGCAGGGTCAACTGGAGGCAGTCCAAGCGTCTTATACCAGGAACGATCGTTTGTCTCTCTATCAATGAGTTCGAGCATTTCAGGTTCGCCACTGTCGTCGAGCGCGATCTCGAGTTCCTGCAGAATCCACGAGACCTAAGGATCGGTATAAAGTTCATTCATCCGGACCCACTCTACGACTTCAATCCGGACATCTGCTACACCATGATCGAGGCCATGCAAGGCTACTTTGAAGCATACCAGCATATCCTTAAATGCCTTCAGGACATCGACCCCTCCACCTTGCCATTCCAGCCTCAGCTCGTTGGACTCGAACCGGAGTTGGAGCAGCCAGCATATAGCCGACGAATCGCTAGTTTGTGGGACAGAGACTTTCTTGAAATGTCCGTTCAGGAGTTCCCAAGTATTGTGAAAGGTCAGGAGCCACATTTCCGGGATAATCCCAAAGACAGAGAGCAAACCAAGCCGAGACCGGCCCCTGAACCTGTCCAGCCGAATGTTTTGGATGCGGTGCAACGCATGCTCACTCAGGAACTCGCAGTCGTGCAGGGTCCGCCCGGAACAGGAAAGACTTTCCTCGGTCTCTTGACGACGCATATTCTTCTGGAGCAGTGTCGCACCGCAGCCACAGGACCGATGATTATTGTCTGTCAAACCAACCACGCGCTGGATCAGTTTTTGGAAGGAATTATGAAGTTTGAGGATCGCATTATCCGCCTCGGATCAAGATCAAAGAGTGCTATTGTATCTGAGAGGACTCTCTACAACGTACGAAAGCGCTACAAAGAAAATCCGACTGAGGCCCGTAATGATGGTCTCAGGAGTTCGGCTCCCGTGAGGTTTTTCAAGATGCGGGACAAGCTGGAGGCAGAGATGCTGTCCTTGTTGGAGGAACTCGCCGTCGAATACGTACCCCTAGCGAAATTCCTCGAATTGAGCATCATCACGCAGGCACAATTTGACTCCTTCGCGTACGACGGATGGGTGACCAGACACGATCAGGAAGAGAACCCTACGGCGGAACCTTGGCTACAGGCCGCGCCCTACATCCAGGATCCGAATGACATCTCTATCTTTGACGATGCTGCACTGAAGGACGATATTATCCCCGAAATTGACGAAGAGGAGCTTCAGGATCGCGTTGAAGAATTCATGGTCGGAAACGTTGATGAGAACAAGATTTCGGGCCATGCCGTCGACGTCAAGCCATCCATTGTTCGCCATGTGGACGACCTTATGATGGGCGATATCGGGCCCTATCTGAACATGCCCAACGTGCACGAAATTCCGGGACAGAAGCGAATGGGTGTCTACAAGCAGTGGCTGCATCGATACCAGGCCACCATTATCGCCAGATTAGGGGAGCTGAACAGGATCTATAATTTAGTCTGCGAGAACATTCGCGCTGAACTTCGGAGGAACGATGTGTCGATCCTCCATACAGCGCGAGTCATTGGTATGACCACTACTGCAGCAGTAAGTCATTCGTTACCATGCCTTATTTTGAATGTGCATATCTTGAATTAACGAATCAATCTTAGGCTGATGTATCTGCTTGCCATTTTTCTTTCTCTCCCTCTCTTTCTCTTTAGTCTAAGTATCACGACCTGCTTTGCCTGCTGCGACCAAAGATCATGCTGTGCGAGGAGGCCTCAGAAACCCTGGAGGCGCATCTTCTGAGTGCCCTAACTCCAACTGTCGAGCATTTTATTCTAATCGGAGATCATGAGCAGCTGCGACCAAGTATGTCGGTGGATGACTTGAAGCACAAGAACATTGATGTCTCCATGTTTGAGCGTCTTGTCCAAAACCACTTCCCATTCACAGTCCTGAATTGTCAGCGGCGCATGAGACCTGAGATTCGCAGCTTGATCCGACCAATCTATGCTCATTTGACAGACCATGATTCTGTCAAGAGATATGAGAATGTCAGGGGCGTAGTCAACAATGTAGGTGTCGACTGGACTTGGCTACAGTTATGATAGGTTTATTTCATATTCTAACGGTCGTTCAACTTTAAACTTACAGCTCTGGTTCCTGACCCACGACGAACTCGACGAGTTGGGATCGAACAATTCACACATCAATTTACATGAAGTCGGCGTTGCGACGCGACTGGCGCTTTATTTTCTCCAGCAAGGCTATGAACCATCCGAAATCACGATTCTGGCCATGTACTCTGGCCAACGCAACAAAATTCAGGAAAGACTACGCCATAGCAATGTCCGCGGTGCGAGCGACATCCGAGTATCGACCGTAGATGGATTCCAGGGCGAGGAAAATGAAATCATTATCTTGAGCTTGGTCAGAAGTAACACGAACAATAGCATTGGCTTCCTAAAGACAAGCAACCGTGTCTGTGTTGGACTTTCTCGTGCCAAGAAGGTGAGTTTTTTATTTTTTATTTTCCTTCTTCGGACATGCGAAATGATTCTACACTATATTTTACAGATACTGGGCCTCAACTCTACTCGTCGTTTGTATAACTGCAGGGCATGTACATCCTGGGCAACGCAATGCTGTTGATGCAGCAATCCAAACTCTGGTTTGAAATCATTAACTCTCTGATGCGAGACCCTGACCGGTTTAAGATTGGTAACCGGATCAAGCTGCAGTGCTCTCGACATCCTGAGATGATTTCTGAGATTGGTCTCGAGTCCGATTTTGACCAGGTCCAGGACGGTGGCTGCTCAAAGCTTTGCGGCGGCACTTTTCCAGTCTGTGGCCATCCCTGTCCATACCGCTGCCATATAAAAGACCACGACGAGATGATGTGCAACCATCCCTGCGAAAGAATCCTTCCCTGCGGAATCCACGCCTGTCCAAGGAGCTGCGGCGCATTGTGCAAACCCTGCACTGAATGCTAAAATGCAAATTTTCTGTCCGCGACATCCTCATCACTTCGCTGGCGTCTTGCAGATGTACGGTTTTTTCGTATAAAAGCTATCATTTCTCCCTACATCTGCTGGTCGTAAACGCAAAACATTTACTTTAGTAACAGCGAGCCATTTACAGAATACGAAGTAAAATCATAGCTACCTTCAGTATTGGACAAAAACCCGATGCGGTATAGACCTACGGCCCATTGTTTGATTATCAGTGCTTTGCACGTATTTTTGGTATATCAATAACTTATCTATACGCCCTTGTCACAGCAAGAGAGCTCCCGGTGCATTATTAGTTAATATCAAGGGATTCCAGTGCTGTGCGCAAACGGCGGCAGCATTTTGTGAGCGAGTAAAACAGACGCGCCAGAAATGGCGATAGTCGCGGCGGTGTGGGGGTCAGGCCTCGGTGCAGTAGTCTAACTTAGAGGAGATATACCCTGGACTCATGCGTTCCAGCGCGTCGTGAACACTGACGAACTTCGCGACACCGTTGATGGTGCGCCGCGGCTTTGATTGGCAGACTTTAGTACCAGCGCGAGCTCGTCGCACAAGAACTTGCTTCTCTTGATTCCTACGCTTGATGTGCCTTCCGTTGGGATGCTGCTTTTCGCTGCTCCTAAATTCTTCCTTCTTGTCTCGGTGTCATATGGAGCCGCAACAAAATCTATGTTAAGTAATGATGGTTTTCCCAATAAACGTTGCCCTCCCGCAGGTTGTTCACAGTAGTGGCGAACTCGTCTGTATACTCCAGTATCGTGCGCGAGATTCTCTTGACGGATAACAGATGAACGCAGGGTTCAGAGAATCCTTGAGCGTGTGTCACTACCAGCTCCCAAACAGCAAGCGGCTGCTGGTGTACCACATCGCTGATCCGTACTTGGCTCTCTATTTCGTCCACCTCCGTGTCTTTGGTCCCGGCCTCGCCCCGCTTTCTCTTGCCTAGTACCTGGGAGCTCAAAAACCGTGGGTACATGAAACGAGAATGGTCCTTGGAAGAAAAGTGCGCGAGATCTTAGGTAGCTGGGCTATCTCCGGGGTCCATCAGCGCCTCCTACGAGCGCCGAGGTACGACTGCAATTTGTAATACCGCGTCTGCATACCCACGAAAACTGAAGCTCGTTGGTATCCCTTAAACCGTTAGACGGGCAAAATTTGCCTGTCAAAGTTTTTTAGACGTGTTTTTTTAAATTTTTAGTAAACCGCACCCCCTCTTCTCTATACTCAATTGAAAGAGCGGAACAAAATACGATGGGGACAAGGAGCACATCCCATAAACTTGCTTCCTCATTACTCCCATGAGCACTTCATCATTCAAGGCGATTTTCATCGGTAGTCAAATTGAAAGAGTGGTTACCATAAAATAAAAAAAAATAAAACTCCGCTTCGAATTTGCATTGATTTAGTACAGAAAAATTGATTTTTTTTGGCGGGCAAATTTGCCTTGTAAACCTTACGGTCGAAGGGATAATTCGATGTAGATGGAAGCACCTGGGATTATTTGCATTCAAACCTAGGGCTTCATGGTAGAGCTCCCCGTTGGTCACCAAAAGAACGAGTGAAATCAAGCATGAGTGCTGACTGTGCCCAGTATTTGTCAGGGGCTGTACTCGACAGCACTCAGCCCAACTTACTACGAATAGTCAGAATTGAAAGTTCCGCGATTACGTCTAACAAGATCGATCGCTGATGCTCAACAATGTTAACAGTATTATCATGCTAGCCCTGCATGTCTGGCTTTAACATAGCTTCGAGCACCGCCATGCATGTGAGGATGTCGTCCTCCTTGTCTTGGACTGGCACCGGTATGTTAATGGACTTCTTGGCGATATCCATATCCTTCCGTATATTATCGCTTGCCTCGGCCCAAACACCTTGAAACTCGCTGCAGCCGCTTTATAAGGTACCGTGTGTCCAGGAAATAAAGATCCTTCTCTTGTCTTGTTGACTTCTGTAAATGAAAATAAGGACATTCCCTATCGGTTACCGTGATCCTACACGAGAGTATCTACCCGACAGGTAGCGTGTCAAGGACCGCCGCTACAACCCATTTCTGCCGCATTCACCGGACAGTAACGCAGGAGACGAATGTCATAGGAAGAATATAATCTCATCCCCCCGTGAGATTTTATTCTTACACCCACCATGAGATTATCCAAAGCACATAGTGAAATCTTCTCACACCCCCCGTGAGAGCTCTAGTCTTACACCCTGTTATTTAATAGCGAAACAAAGATAATCTCACGGGCATCCCAATACCTGGGGTTCTAAGTGCTTAAGCATCTGACACACCTAGACACACCTAGTTTGACGCCCCGTTATCACCGCACTCTGGTAATCAGCGATTTAATGCGTCGCCCAGATGTGTCAAGAATGCAAACTTTTGTACACCTCTCTCTCTATACCAGCCCACACTTTTTTTCCTTCTGCTCCGACCGCGCGCCACCGTACCCAATACGTAATTTTTAATTGCTCCTATCACACATCTAGTCCCACCTCAATTCGTTTAAGGATCCGGATCTTTTTAGCCATTGCTTCCTTGATATAGGCTGTAGTTCAGTTCCGTTCTCTGGTACCAGGTGTGTTACCCTCTTGACACACCTGGGCGACGCACCAAATTGCTGATTGCCAGTAGTGCGGAGTTAACGGGGTGTCATACTAGGTCTTCATGTAGATTCACATATCAGTCTCCTCGTCGCTGGAGAATCTACCCCTTTGTCCATTCCAATGTGAGGCAGGATTAAGCCAAATTCCACTCCGAAGCTGAATGACGAGGTGCCATGGAAAAGAAAAAACAGACACTCGTTTGTGATCATATTGGAGTAGTACTTTACGACTCAAAATCACATCGTGGATCTTCGCAAAGGTTTAATGCTAGATTTAGTATGCTATGATGTCGTCAGTGCTTCGCCCAGTTTCTACAATATTTCAATGCACTGTTGACACCGATGCAACTAGTATATAAACCCTATCTACGCATAGACTAAATAGCAGCATTCGCCCAATAAAATACCCTTTTCACCCTAGACCCTTCAACGCCTCAGATACTCCAATCGTTTGCAAGCATGCCGACGCGTAGGGAGCTACCTAGCTTTCACTGTTATGGAAAATGATAAGCAAGGTGCTTTCCCGTTTCTACATCTGCACAATTTTTATACCGATCTACACTCGCTCCATCAAACCGCCATTTTTATTTTACTTATTTTCAATTGGAGACATACAACTAGGGGGCCTGAATGTTCCGAAGTGAGGGGCGTCAGAGCGCATTCTCTTTCTACTTGTAGAAACCGGACTAGAAGGTCCGGTGTCAGAAGCAGAAGCAGAAGCAGCTTGCATAGCTTGCCCCTGCTCTTGACCTGCTGCAGTCTGGGCAATAGAGCTCAGGATCCGTTGCTCCATGGCCGTGATCAGCTTGCGCTGTTGTTCTTGAAACGCCGTGATTTGCATGCGCTGTGCATGTTGCTGTTGAATATTTGCAATACCCAAGCCCCGCATGAGCTTTCGGATAGTTGCACCAACCACTCTTCCCAAATCAAATGTCATTGAGGTAGCCGTAATGTCGTTATTGTTGAATATGAGTGGATTGCTGCCGCGAAACGCCTCATCGCCTTTGTTGTTCTCCTCATCAACCTCGTCATCAGATGTACCTGGGGCATTAACGACCTCCAAATCATCAGGGAGAACTTGAGCGCTGTCAATAAGTTGAAGCCCTGAAACGTTGATCGGGTTGTTGGAATGGGCGCAGACCCGCTTGTAATGCTTGCTCAGCCTATCCCTTGTCAGGAATAGCTTTCTGCAGACGCAGATGAAATCCATGCTTCTATCCTCGCGCCTTTCAAATTGGACGAGCACATTTAAAAGGACGTTTTTCACTTGAATTGGCACCGTTAATTGCAACCGAATCAAGTTGTTTTTTTCTGACTTGGTCAATGGCACAGGTCTGTCCTCGTCCCTGACCAGGAAACCCTGATCAATGCGACGCTCCTATGTCTGGATCGCCGCTTTCTTGTCCAGCAGTCCCTGGACACAGTTGTAGAATGTACATTCGTTTCTCTGTACCTTGATCATTGTAGTTAGCGTAGCGTGTAGTGGGATGCTGGCGAGGAAGGTAATTTGCAACAATGATATTGGCTGTAGAATGTTAGAGTGTGCACAGAGAAAAA
This sequence comes from Gamsiella multidivaricata, assembly GCF_025024155.1. Taxonomy (NCBI): domain Eukaryota; kingdom Fungi; phylum Mortierellomycota; class Mortierellomycetes; order Mortierellales; family Mortierellaceae; genus Gamsiella; species Gamsiella multidivaricata. The sequence goes on from NW_026251841.1 coordinate 62,838, forward strand.
AAGTTGCGAGAAAGAGCGCATTCCATCATGTCCTCCACCTTGTATGGAATATATAACTCGCCTCATAGTCTACAAGTTCTCTTCTTGACCGTATCTCCATGGCCAAGCAATCTCGAGCAACGGCCATGTTGTGTCATCCTCTCTCTTCGTCCAATTGCTTTACGCTCATCTGCAGCTCGTCCTTTTATTCGTCCTTTTGCTCGTCTTTTTGCTAGTCCTTTTGCTCGCTCTCGTGCCTATGCCACACTCCTGCACACCTATCTGGAGCTCGTCCTTTTGGAGCTCGTCCTCTTTTCTTTTTCGAAATGTGCAAGGCTGTTTGCATGCAATGCTAGACTTTAAGTCAGGATGGTTAGGGTTTGTCTTATGTAGAAAGAAAAGAAGAGAGATTGCTAAATCACGATGGGTAATTAATGGCCATAAGTATTAGCAGCATCAGCAATATCACATATTCACTAGAGTCCGTTATACAAGGCTATAGTCTATGGTCTATCCAGATCGGGTATCCGGAGAATATCCTGAGATACGTCTTACTCATAGACCAGATACTCATAAACAATTGCTCTCAGTAAGCTCTTGACGCTCACCTTGTGCATTGTCCAAAGCGTCTTTGCAATTGAGGAACATTTGGAGGCATCACCACCCGTTCGCTTTTTCAACCTTCTTCCATGATGATCTGAGAAGTGCATCTGGACTTAAGTCACATATTTGACGCCCCAAAACTAGGAACTAGGGGATTCATTCAATTGGGCTGTAACCGTTGGATCATTTTCGATGCACAGAACAAGCGCGACGCGTATGGCGCAGCACGGAAGGTCGTTTGTAGCAACTGGCTTCTGAATAATACCTCTGATTGACTAGCAGCCTCACTGCCTACCATGGCAAGAGGCAACAGGATAACACCCTCAATCCCGCTGAAACGGAGACAGGGACTCATGGAGCTACAGGACGCGTCTGACAACGAAGCAGGTCTTGGTGTCACCGAAAACCCACTTGTAGTGAAGCCGAAGGGGCGTCCAAGAGCAACACTCCACCGCCAGCGACCCAGGAGCGCGTGAATGTTCGCAACACACTGACGCGATGTGCAGTGCGTAGCGTAGCGATAAGGAATAATCTATTTGACAACCCGGGTTGTTACTCTTATTTGGCAACCCCTGCACAAATCCCATGTAAAACAAGACTCGTATCTTTTGCGAATTTCAAGTTGAAACAACGCGGCGAGAGGTTGAGAACCATTCCTTCCTCCACCCGGCACCCCATGCAACCTTTTGCGACCTTGGGAGAAGCCTTCATGACGAAAAACAGGATTTTATCGATGACGAAATGGGAAATCAGTTACATTGTGGAGTCCTTTAAGAGACAGATGACGATCTAGCTTAAAGAGCCGGGGCCAGATACCATAAGGACTGCTGGTATAATCGACATTTAAAAAATGTTGGCCTTACATGGAGTTAGTATAGGGGTTGTCGAATAGATTGTCCCTTTGAGCAAAGATACCAACGACGTGCGTTGGGAAAAGCCTGAGCAAAATAATGAAGAG